>NC_028351.1:33032172-33079392 GCF_000741045.1 Vigna radiata var. radiata
TATATATATATATATATATGTATATATATGATTAAATATCTTTTTAATCCCTCAACTATCAAACAATTTTAGTTTTAGTCTTTCTTTCAAACTTTGGTATACTTTGATCCTTATCCATAAGGAAACTATAATTTTTCGTCCTTCAAAACAAACTCCGTTAAAATTAGGCTGAGTTGGCTAACGCATGGCCACGTATGATGAAATGTTTCATTACTAACGTTTGCCACGTTGGTATTGAAAAGTCAAAACAATTTCACAACACCAATAATGCGAGAGTATGGAACTTCGCTTAAGAGGGTTCCCGACAAAGAGCATAAGAAGATAGTAATTGGAGGTTTAGATGGGAATACTCAAGTTCCTTTTTTGAAGAAGATTGAGCAGAAGGGAGTTGAAGGGTGTGATTTAACAAAAGAGTATTGGGTTTTTGATGAAAGTTATGCCCTTTATTCCAAAGATTTGTGTCCTTTCACATATGTTTGATTGTGTGGGGAATGGAAGATTAGATAGAGACTCTCTAAGTGGAGATGGCAGCCCAAAGACGGTGACATTCCGAGGTACTCCCAATTTCAATCTTTTGGGATTTTTTTTCTTTGTTTATTATTTAAGAAGAAAATGAAAGTTTTACATTTTGGTATTTTTATTTTCTTGCGAAGGTTTATTTTTGTGGGTGATTCAACTAAAGATCCATTGAGAGTGTATGAGACCCATGGAAGGAAAATTACGAAAGAGAAGGGAAATTGTAGTTTCAGGTTTCTGGTAATTTTGCAGAACCGTACTTCTATCTTATGATGTATGGCTGGTCCTAGAGAATTAGGTGTTCATACTTTAACCTTTCAACCTTGCAACATTATCAACATTCGTCGCAATATTTTACCCTTTCAACCTTGTTCATCGTTGAACTTCACCTTAGGGTTCACTGCACCCACCAGCGACGCCATTTCCTCATCTCTGAGACCCCATCACGGTTTGCGTCGAATTGGTTGAAAATTTGTCGAACCTTCTTTGATCTAGTGCCCCTTGTCGCCATTACTAGAGTCAGAATGAAAGCTTAGTGGCGACAGGTGTGATGGGTCAGTGCTAGTGACGTTGTATATGGGGAAAATGAAAATAAAACAAAAACCTAATTTTTTTATAAGAGATTGAAATTGGAACCCCAATTAAATGTTTTGGGGTCATTAGGATTTGGGATTGAAATCAGAAGGCATTGCTTGTGGCAGACCCAGAAGAAACAACGGACGACCGCGACAATGTTGCGAAACTGTTCTGACTTTGCATTTCATCACACGTGGCAAGACGGTAGCCAACTTAGCCTAATTTTAACAGCGTCTGTTTTAGAGGACGAAAAATTATAGTTTCCTGAAGGACAAGGATCAAAGTGTACCAAAGTTTGAAATAGGGGCTAAAACTGAAATTGCTTGATAGTTGAGGGACTAAAAACATATTTAACCATATATATATATATATATATATACACACACACTAAAAATTAAAACTTTAAGTTTATACCTGAATTCAAAATTCTTTTTTTTTAGACTGGTATAAAATATTATTAAAAAAATAATATAAAAAACATTGGAAAAAACCAAACCTATGTATAAAAAAGGATGACCTTACTAAGTAGTTTGGTACCTTCCAATCATGTCTAAACTTAAATGTTTAATTGTGAATTCGGAAGATGCTAAAATTTTTATATGACATGCAGATCAGATAACAACTAACAAATTACTTCGTCATCTAGCTGATTTAATGCAATGGAAAAATATTGATAATGAATTCTCCCAGTTCGGTTAAGAATGTAGAAATCTTTAGTTTTGTTTAGAAACCGATGGAATGAATCCATTTGGTAATTTAAGTACCAAACAAAACTGCTGGTCTGTATATTATTCATTTACAACTTATTTCCTGGCATGTGCATGAAGAGAAAACACATGATATTGTCTATGATGATGTTTGGTCTAAGGCAACCTAGAAATGACATAAATGTTTATCTAAGCCCACTAGTTGAAGACTTAAATTTGTTGTGGCTTGAAATATTTGATGACTTTACTTTTGAAACTTTCGTGATGCACGCAATGTTATTTTATATCATTATTGACTATACAATTGATAACAATTTGTCAGGGTATAGTGCCAAGAGTCATAAAACATATCACATATGTAAAGAAGGCACTGATTTAGGATGTCATATGGAAGTAAAAGATCATCCTTTACTTAGAGAATATATAACTTTGATATACTATACTGAAAATTTAAAACTTTATTACCTTCTCAAGAATTAAATGAAAAATGTAGAAATAATAATTAATCTAGTTATAACTTGAAATAACGTACTAAAAATCCTCAATATGATTTATTCAAATTAAAAAATAGTGTTTTAAAACCCCGGCAGTATTTCCCCACTCGTTTATCACTCAACACAACATCTCCATCATCAATAATATCCTCTACAACATCATAACCACAAATGCAAGGGTGAGCTAAGAGAATCAACATCAAAATCACATATAATAATACAATTATATTAATCCAATTATCAAATAAACTCCAATTATCACATATAATGACTGGTATGTTGGCATGGAGCGAGAACTTTCACAAGTAGTGTGATTGAGTGTGGTTGTTGTTGGCATAAAGTGAAACCTTTCACAACGAGTGTGATTGAGTGTTGTTGTTGTTGCTGAGTTAAAAGCCTATCATCCTTCGTGAAGCATTCAGAGGAGGTTTTCATCCTTTGTGAAGATTCAAAGGAGGTTTTCATCCCTTATGGGTCACAGGGGAAGTGAGTTTCATCTCTTGGGGTAACAAGAGAGGTGTTCTAACCCTAAACTGTTTTATTTTCTTTGTGATTGTAACAGTTTGTTGGTTTGTGCTAGTGAAACGTTAATTCTCAGTTGAGATTAACAACTAGATGTAGGATCTTTGTGATCCAAACCAATATAAAATTTACCCGTGCAATTTTCTCTCTTCCTTACTCTTTTAATTTGTTTAAATTGTTGTTTTAAGGAATTTATTTTTACGTGAGAAAATTATTAAAAGAACGATGTGCGATAAGAAACCAATTCACCCCCTCTTGGTTTTTTGAACGCGTTAACCATTTCGCTGCACCGCTCTGATAAACACATCGTTAATCCAACTCCCATTCAAACAAACCATGCCACCACTCCCAAGAAGTATCGCCATATGTCTTCTTCCGTACTCTAGCATACATGACCTGTTCACTTGAACAGGCCTACGCACCAATGCAGGACTTTCCGATTTACCAAAACCAAGCTCACGCACCAAGACTTTCTTTTTCACCAAAACAGCGCCTACACATCAATGTAGGACTTCCTCGCATTATCTGCCATTGAGTACGTAAGAAAACATAGGACTCACCGTCATCCCCTAGCATGGCTTATCAAACAACCCTTATGGAAAACAACAACTCAACCAACTCATGTTCCACTAGACACACAATCCAAATAACTTGGAAACTATACCATCAAGAACAACAATATGGATCATGCATTTAACCATTACCACTCACCAAATAATTGTCCCTACAACCAACACACATCATGGTAAATAGGCTCACAACATTGCAATCATCACCAATTTTCTCGGAACACTTCTAATGCACACCAAGTATCTAACACCATCATGCATTTGGAAAACAACACAACATTATAGAAAAATACTATGACTTCCTATAAAATACCACGACACCATATAAGGAAACTACGACTTCATACACAATACCAAAACATTATGTAAAAATACTACAACTTCCTATAAAATACCACAACAACATATTACAACTTCATATACATGCCCAAAACATCATATAAAATATTACAACTTCCTATAAAATAATATGACTTCATATACAACACCAAAACATCATATAAAAAAAATATTATAGCTTCCTATAAAGTACCACATCATCATATAAAATACTACAACTTCATATACAATACCACAACATTATATAAAAATATTTATGCACTCACACATAATTACTCAAACATAAATATTGAAAGTTCAAAAAAATTCATACATCAAAATGTTTATTTACAACATCAAATTCTTTAAAAAGAAAATATATTAGAAGCCAAAACTCAATGTTAGAATTCCAAAAAAAAAATTAAATCACGTTTAACTTTGAAATTTACCCAACAATTGAAGGATGCACTAAAACTTTGAAATTCCCTCTCTAAAGGTTCTTGGCAGCTGCTTCTTGCTCCAATTGTGTCTCCCTTTTGTATAAACACCTTCAATTTGTGGCCCATCTTCCTCTTCAACCCTAAAAGGTGAAAAACCACCATAAAGGAAGGAGAAAACCCAAAGAAGAGAGATAAAGCTTTAAACACTCTGAACAACCTCCAAGAGTCTCTCACAAGCACCCTAGGTGATTTTATTCATGTAAAAATAAGGAATGATGAAAACCCTCGTGAAAACATGACTAGATACTCACTTTTGTATATCAAGGCTAACAGTTTCATCAAACATCTTCATTCTCGCCTAGCAAGGCCTAAAAAATGATGCTCTCTGACTTATAACTTGTTGGACAAGTTGTCGCAACCGGGATCGCGACGGGACGATGAACCGAAAAAAAAAACGGGTTTAAGAAAAGATTTTGCGAGTTGCCACCATAATTTATTATGGAAAAATATGGAAAAACCCTAAAATAAAAGCATGGTCTGCGAAAATGAGACTTTCAGGTTCGGAAATCGGTTACACGTAAGGAAGGTATTAGCACCCTAGCGTGCCTGCCCAAAGACAGTACCTCTAATTAAATGTATAAAATTAACGTCGTTTTCTAAAATATTTATATTTCCCCAAATATAAAAGTAAACTAAAATTGAAGAAAATATTATGAAACAAAAATATTATTTTGTTTTATGAACCCGACATGGATTGACCTTATGCCTATGTATATGCATTTATAATGGATAATCAAGGATCGCATAATTCTTTATCTAGAAAAAAATTTGTGAGTTTTGTTAAAAAAAAAATAGAATTGTTTGAGATTTTTGAAAAGTGAACCCGATAAGGATTGACCTTGCTCTTATATGATGGAGAATGAGGGATTACGTAGTTCGGGTAAAAAAATTGTTTAGTTTAACAAAAATTAACCTTTTTTGGTTTTAAATATTTTGTATTTTTTTATATTTTAAGAATGGTGGAAAAAAGAAAGAAACCGGCCATAGGCCGACACGTACCCTTTATTTTATTATTTAAAATAACATTATTTGTGTTTAGTACAAAAACCTTTTAGAAAAAAAAAAGTTCAGAGCACAATGAAAAGAAAAAGAATGGTGCAGAGATGATATACCTTTTTAACTTTCAGTACTCCCTTGTTTCTTCTTTGATGATTGCGGTTGACAGAACCCTTATGTACCTATTTTTTTCTATACTCTCTTTCTATTGTTTTTGCAAGTCTCTCTCTTTTTTTTTCTTTCATAGGGTGTGTATACACACATTGTAATATTATGACAATCTTGCCTTAAATGTGAATTAATTGACAATAGACAAAATAGGGAAAGAAATGGTCTTGATTGCAAGACAAATAAATCAAATAATATTCAAGACATTGATTGTCAGAAAATTTGTCCAGGAAATAATATTTTTCTCTTTAGGAAGAAACAAATGTAGTAATCAATATATTATTTTTAATTATTGGTTATAATTATTGCCATAATATTGATTCAAATTATTACCATATTAAACTAATATTTCAAAAACATTATAAAGTAATGTGTCCTGCATCAAGGAAAATTATTTTATTATTTTCTTTTTTCTTTTTTTTTCTTTACCCACCATTAATTATTATTCTCTTATTCTTTAATTTTGATTATTTACTTTTAATTTTTATTTTATTAACTTGCCCGGATGAAATTGGGTGTTGACACAAGCCAACTTGCCCAATGATGATCCATGGTAATATAACTCTATAGGTGTGAAATCTAGATATATGTAAAATCAACAATGATGCTTAAAAAAATTCGGTTTAATACCTATTTTGGTCCCTCCTTTGGGAGGGTTTGTTCAAAGTGGTCCCTCCTTTTTTCAAAAGTTCACTTTAGTCCTAGCTTTCGCAAAAACTGTTCAAGTTGGTCCTTTTTGGTAACGACGTTAAGTTCACTAACGGCAGAGTTGCCAGGTGTGTAATATTTGATGATGTGGCATTGTAAGTTGTTTTAAAAAATAATTAATGATGACGTGTAAATGAATATAGTTAGGTTTTAATTAAAAATTGAAATTGGGGTTAATTAGGTAAACCCAAAGTCTTGGTCAGATGCGAAAATTTTCCAAATTTCCCTTTGCGATTGGGAATTTCTGTGCTTACTGTTAGGGTTCATCAACCTTCAATCCACCTTCATCAGCGGGGTTTGCATTTTCTTGGCTTGCGATTGCGATTAGGATTAGGGTTCATCAACCTTCAATCCACCTTCATCAGCGCGGTTTTCACATTCCTCACATTGTTGTAACGAAAGTTGACATAACTACAAGGAATGTTTTTAGAATTTTGAAAATTTTATGTGTTCTTCATGTAGAGGATGATTATCAGTTTCTACTGTAATTAAAATGAACAATCTGGGTTCGTGTAAAAAAGTTCGTTTTAGTCCCCCCAATGGTTTAAAAATGTTAAATGTGGTCCCCCTTTTCTTTAAAAATTGTGCAATGTGCTCCCTGACGTATATGCCTATCATACATATTAAGGATACCTAACAGAATATATTATTAGATATATGTTTATGTTGAACAAGAAGATGATAGTTTATGCCATTGATAGTGCATTTTCACGATTTTTGTAGTTTGTCTGTAACATGTATTTATTTGCAGGAACTGGATCGTTTAGCCCCGTTTCATTCAACTTGCAAGGTGATCCTATCTATGATGATTATAATGAGTCAGCTACTATTATTTAACTTAATATTCAAGCTTTTGAAATTGATACAACACCCACACTTGATATTTCTGACCGTTCTGATTTTAGTACTATTGTAGACTTCAATGCTGGTTTTCATACTAGTCCTCATACTCAATGCATAGCTGCTGAAGTTGACACAATTGCTCACTCTAACATTGAATTTACGCGTGTTGATTCTTATATTGGTATACCTCTTGGTGCATGCTTTGATTTTGCAGTTTATGATTTTGAAAGTGATCATAATAAGTTTTATGTTGTTGATTATGTGTTCTGATATCAAGCCTATTGCTGACACGATTGCTATTATAGATTTAACTGATATTTCCCCCTCATTCTAATATTCTTGATTTAGCATTTGTCATTGATTCTATTAATGTACCTGGAGTTAGTAATGTTGATTAAGTTGATTCTAATTTTAAGAATAACAGTTCTGCAATGTTTGAAAATTTGAAAGTTTATATTGTAGACTTGGATTTTAGTTCTAATACTGCTGATATTGGAGCTGATACTCTTACGGTTTGTGATTTGTCAAGTTATGCGTGTAAGTTATTTTTCATAATTAATGTGCTCGTCCAACTGTTGGCGACCATATCGATAGNATCTCTTGTGATGCAGCATAGCTCCTGTCTGATTAGATCGAACCAGAATTACAAAAACAGAAACACATATACTCACACAGCACAGTTCATCGTGACAGTTTTCTTGTCTTTTTATTTTATTGCGTGATTATTATTTGTAGGTTGAATGTCCGAAATATCCTGGGTTTTGTATAACTCGGCAAAAGAAGGAGTATCCATTCATTGAAATATTTCACATTCCAACACAGGTATGGTGTTCCTTACCTGTTCATCACTGTCTCATCACTTCATTGCATAAATTTCCTTCGGGAAAAGTCATATAAGATTTTGTTTTAATGGAATGGTTGATCAGAAAGCACGTATTCTGCAGCAGCAATATGGTTTCTATTCAGCGCTGTAGGACCAAAATACGAAACAACCTCCTTGACGAACTACGAAGCTTGACAAAGAGGGTACAAGAACAAATAATCCCTACGACACTGATGGACGAAGAGGATGGATTGAAGGTATGAACCCTAACTTGCCCAAATTTTCCCAATCACAATCGCAAATTTTATCCCAAATAATCTTCTGATAAAAGTTTTTCTTACTTAATTACCCACCCAAAATTATCCCTAATTCCAATTTCTAATTTAACCCTAATTATATTATATTCCACATCACAATTTATTATATTTTTAGACCCGTAGCAAAGGAAAACGTTACACGTAATCACATATTAGACACCCTGGCAGCTTTGCCGTTAGTGAACTTAACGTCATTACCAAAAAGGACCAACTTGAACAGTTTTTACGAAAGCTAGGACTAAAGTGAACTTTTGAAAAAATGAGGGACCACTTTGAACAAACCCTCCCAAAGGAGGGACCAAAATAGGTATTAAACCAAAAAATTCCTATCTTCGGTCATTGAGAAATTTCGTGGTTTCAAGAGAAAAGTGATGTCTATATATATCTTTGGAGCAAAAAGGAATGAAAATCCATGTGTCAAATGCAAGGCAATTGATAAAGAGACTTGGTGTCATTTTATTGAGATTTATACATTTGAGGGATTGAAGGTTAGTTTACTTGAAATCATATATTTTTTCATTGATAATTGTGTACAAGTTGAACTAAATCATTAAATGAATTTTATATGTTACATGAAAATAAGACAAAAACACAAGGGATAAGTGTTCAAAATAAAAGCTCACACTTATTATCTCGTGGTGGGTATAAAAAACTTGAAGAGAAGTTCATAAAGGAAAAGACAAAAGCTTGGTCCCCACCTTTTGAGGGTGATTATCCACAACCTCCTTCACCATTATCCCGTCATGAAAAGTGAAAGTTATCCTCCTGTCTACGATCATCATGCTCCAATAGTTTTGACATCGTACGAAAACTCTTAGAAAGAATTGTAAGATATAATTTTTAAATAATAATATTATTTTATACATATTAGATGTTAAATTTCTTTTGTTATGTTATAAGAAGTCTTCACTCCAGAAGGTCGTCATGATGTTCTTATCACTGTAATTTAACCGTCAGAGCACCTATGAGTCGGCATTCAAAAATATTTTGGAGGCTACTCTCATTAGATTTCGTGCACACATAATGTTAGGTATGAAGAAAGGATGACACAATAAATCACTAAAAAGATTAAAGCATAACTTGATGATGAAGTCATTGAGCAAGTGACTAGAAGGGTTATGTGCCAATTCTAGCAACAATTCAATAACTATGACGTCCGTCGCAAGTATCTCCTCCACCATAACATTTGTGTCTCCCACAGGTAATATTAATAATCATTTTGTGCTAAGTTATGAATTTAATAATTGTACTTTAATAAAATAACATTAACATTGGTTTTGACAGATAAAAGTGGAAATGTGAGTTTCTCAATTCCACCCGTACCGGGGGATAACATGGATAACAACTATCCATGTCAATTATATGTTTTGGATGATACAAGTATGACACTAGTGGCTTGTGGAATAGTATTGGAGTAGACACCATTCTTCATGATATGGAGCTATCGAACATTAAGGTTAAGTTCACACTAGAAACAAATTTATTTTTTTCCTTATATTACTATGTAAGTGTAGTTTATTGCTTGTAATTATAATTCATCATTTTAAGTTATAAAAATGAAGTTAATTTTCATTCAGGCATCATAGTCAGCTACTTTTGGTTTCCTTGAAGGACAACATTGTTGTGTGGTTTTGCTCCTTGGACAAATCTCCCTTCAACCATATCAGACAAGTAATAGATTGGTAAGAACCTTAATGTTATGACCTTTCTTTGTTATATAAGTGTATCCTAAAACATTTCATTTTTCATAGTTCAATTGTAGGAAAATCAATATCTAAGACAAAAACGCTTGCATAGTTGTCCTTCAAGGTTTGATATTTTAGTTCATATATTTATAATTGTTTGATTTCTTTTCTTCCTCAATTATCTATAATTATGTTGATATATTGTAGTGTAATAAACAAACTGACTCATATGAGTGTGATTACTATGTAATGCAATGGATGACAACTATTGTTTGTGCTCATATTACTACTAATTGGAAAACAATAATAAATATACTGAATCAAATACTTTGAAAGTTTTTCTTTTTATATACTAATTAATATTTATGTCTTTTTGTGCAAAAGTTTAAGAGTCCTACACTAATTCCCAATGAATTCAATAAGTTCATTAACTAGTACTTCTTTTATTGTCATTTGCTAAGATTTAAACTTTTGGTTTTCAACAATTTGTTAAAAAAAATTAATTGAACTTTTGTGGTTGTCTTTGAAATCTTCACTTCTCCGCTAATTTAGTATTTTTTAAGCTTTCTCCCATGCAATATTTTTAAAGTTGATTATACCATATTTTAAGCTTCAAATAAACTAATCTTGATGAGAGATAATTTAAGAAACTTTATGGTGATCACTTTTAACAAGGTTTTCCAAATTTTCATCCTGAAATGTATTAAGAGATAGTGTTTTTAACTCAATTCTCACGTAAATAGTGACCAATCTTGACCAATAATTTTCAAGAAAGTAAAATAATACACTCAAAATTTATATGTTTTATGTTTCATCATTGTCACTAATACAACAAAAATGAACACATAATTTAATACAACTATAATTATAAATATAAAATAAATAAGATATATCAAAAGGATTATCTTTTACTTCTTTAAATTTTTGAACTCATTAATAATTAAAGGTTTAATCATTCACTTGGTCCCTATTTTCGCGTGGAATATCAATTTAGTCCCTTTCTTTCTAAAAATCTCAATTAGATCCCAAATTTATCAAAATTGAACCAATTGTGTCCTTTCCGTTAATTTGTATGTAACGGCGTTAGTGATCATATTACGTGGCACTTTGTAGTCAGTGTGACTGAATGAGGTTTGACGTACGTGGATAATTGAATTTTNAATAAATTATAAAGCAAAATTAAATAAAACGAAAATAAAAGTTATAAACACAAAATCGTAGGAATCATATTTTATGGAAATAGGGATTATGCAACAAAACCTTAACAGTGCAGTGTCTNAGACACCACAAGAAACCCATGAACAATAATTCANAATCTTCAACCAAACCAAATAACAAGAACAATTCACCCAAACCAAAACCTCCTTTCAAGCCAACAAAGGACGACACCAAGCCCGTGCTTCAAGACCCTGTAATCTTTCTTTCATTATTTCTTCATTCTTAACCTTTCTTCTTCTATTTCAGATACTCAGATCCGACCCAATTGAGACGGAAGAAGCTGTGTTGCGATTGGGGTAACAATTTGGGGTATCATATTTCAGAAATTGGGATTGGGATTATTCTAAGTTCCTCTAGGGTTCATCCATTTNAGAAATTGGGTATCGATTTGGGGGTTTAGGTTTTAATCCAACTTGGGCTTGAAGATGCATCTNTGTTCGTCTTCGTCATGCAGTGGGTGGCGGAAGCAAGGCAGTAATGTGGTCTCTGGTGGTAGTCGAGGAAGATGTAGCAATGGTGGTCCTTTTTGCTCCTCACGGCGGTGTAGGATAATAAGTTTGTGGTTGTTCACACTCTATCTTTTCCTTCCATGCCACAANAGGTAATGATGATGATCTGAGGAACCGTGTTTGTCTCGTGTCTNATCCATGAAGAGAAGGAGAAGANGAACGAAGACGAAGAAGAGATTCAAAATCTGAAGAGAACCAAGATTTTTCGTGATGGGTGTGTCCAAGGAAAATCTGAAAGGTCTCATACTGGCTTTGGTGTCAAGTGGGTTCATTGGGGCAAGTTTCATCGTTAAGAAGCAAGGTCTCAGAAGAGCTGCAGCAGCTTCTGGAGCCAGGGCTGGTCAGGGAATTTCTTATTTTTTCTTTAACAATTAGAATTTCTATTTGGTTATCCATGATTTTGTTTTGTTGAAACTCATAACAATTCTAATCCCTAATTAGATAAAATATGATTTCTAAATCGGTTCTGTGTTTCTAACTTTCCTTTTCGTTTTATTTAATTTTGTTTTATAATTTATTAAAAAATTCAATTATCCACGTGTCTTAATCTGTTAAACCTCATTCAGCCACGTAATATGATCACTAACACCGTTACATACAAATTAACGGAAAGGACACAATTGGTCCAATTTTGATAAATTTGGGATCCAATTGAGA
Organism: Vigna radiata var. radiata; assembly: GCF_000741045.1. Taxonomy (NCBI): domain Eukaryota; kingdom Viridiplantae; phylum Streptophyta; class Magnoliopsida; order Fabales; family Fabaceae; genus Vigna; species Vigna radiata. The sequence continues at coordinate 33,044,299 of NC_028351.1, forward strand.
TTTTTAGAAAGAAAGGGACTAAATTGATATTCCACACGAAAATAGAGACCAAGGAAATGATTAAACCATAATTAAATTAGGACTACAATTTTTAGATATTTCGTTATTTTAAATAATCATATTTTGTGCAAGAAATTCACTTTCCATTTTATTTCACAATCTTGTTTTAATAATATTCATTATAAAAAATGATTTTTGTTGTTGTGACGATATAAATAGGAAGAACTAAAATAAATCCAAGCAATCAATTTTGATGATTAAGAATATCAACTATAAAATGTAGATATTGACATAGTTCATTGGTGATAAACTCTTTAAATTTTGATGATTAAGAATATCAACGATAAAATGTTGAAGTTGAGATTTTAAATTAATATTTTCTTGTTAACTAAGATCCAGAAAGTAAATTTTATTCACAAAAATACATATATCTCAATGTTAAAAGCAAATTTCATTATATAATTGAATTGGTTTTGAAGTAAAAAAAAATTAAATATTGATAGACGTCATTATTAAAAAGAGAAATTTATGATAATTAAATCAGAATAAAAAAAATCCATAATAAAATAACACATAACAATTAACTTTACATTTTATGTTCTTAAAAAGGAATTAATGTACAAAAGACAAAAATTATTAAAAAAATATTATACTTTGAAACTCGTTTCACTATTAAGTACGATAAGAGAGAGTTACTATTTTTTTTTTTTTCTCAAGAATGAAACATAACATATCTGAAATAAGATAATGAATTTGTGTTTAACTTGTTTTATTTCTTTTAGAAACAGAAGAGAACATTTGAGAGTGAAAAATGAATAAAAAAAATTGTAAGTAATTTAATAAAAAGACAAGAGAGAAAAAACATCTTAATCATATTTTAGTATTTTTTTTATAATATTTAATTTTGTACTTTACTGTTTATTAACATTAAATACCAATCTATATAAAAAAATAAAACTTTTTTGTGTAACTCTTATATGCAAAGATATTATTTCTTTTATCAATAGTTTTTTGTTGGTTTTTTTTCTTCTTAATTTCAACTTAAAAACTTTTTGCCAACTAAAAATAACCTTAATTAATGTGAACCTAAATAATTGTGATCATCATCAATTGAAAATAATATTAGTTAATATCAATCAAGAAAAAGTTTTTCAAATATCAATTATAAAAATATTGATAAACTTTAACAAAAAAGAAAAAAGATGACATAAATCAATATCGTCCAAAAGATAATTTTGATGTTTTTTGAACTTTTAACAATAATTTGATATTTAAATGATTATTTCTATTTGATAACGATTACAATATTTTATTAAAAAAACATTAATTTGAATTTTCTTATTAAAAAAATTAAAATATTGTTCAATGAGATCAATTCAAATTTAATATATTTAAATATTTTAAGAATTATGAATTTCTTATCCTAAAAGAATGTTAAGGTTGAGAAAAAAAAATGAAATTTTATTCAGTTTAATGAGTTAATTAAAAAAAATGTAATTAGTTTCATATCTTTTAGATATAAGTTTTTAGATATAATAAATTGGCATATAAACTTTACAATATGCATATATTTTATAAAATATGTTACTTTCCATTTTTCAAACTATAATTATTTAAAAAAAAATTGACCTAAAAGTTTGTCGACTGCATTGTCCTAAATATATTTGGTTTGCAGAAAAAAAAAAAAACTGCTTTATCATACTATTATCAATAAAATCTAATCAACTAACTAAATAAAAAATTTTCTTTACATTAAAATTCTTCAGATTGAAAAAAAAAACAAAAAAAACAAGCAACTAAAACAAGTCAAGAAAAAGTCAAGGTCTAATACATACATTCCTCCACGCGCACAAGGGGCTTCTAAACTTGGTAAGAAAGTTTATGGGCCACAGCTTCCTGAACCTTATGTTTTCTTCCTGCAGACCCATTGATCTCATAAAATACCCATTTTAACCTTAGGGAAAGAATAATAGAAACCTAAATTATTTCGAGATTTAGGAATGGAAATACATGGTGCAATTTATAATTTTTTCGGATTACAAACTGAAATATATTTTAGATTGTGCTGAAATATTATTTTTTTAAATTATATAATTTGAAATATATTTTAAAGATAATTGATCCGTTTGTATTTTCAAATATTATAGTATATTCCACACTACTGTATTATGTAATGCATTTTGAAATGCATTCCTTTTGTTGGAACTATAATAATGAAATTATTGTTTAACTTAACAAAGTTGTAATATATAAGATGATATAAAATTTAAGAAGACGTAGAAGACTCACAAAAGCATGTGTTATATATGAGTCACAAATAACATTTCCTTTATGAAGAAACATGTCATAGATTAGTCTTTTTGTTTCAAAGTTGAAACATAAAGAAGAATCAGTGATTCTATTTGTAAGTACATAAATGATCAGAAGATTAGAAAATTGATTATTGTTACATATATTTTTGGAAATACCCTATATCACAATGCAATAAGCTTATTATGGATGAAATTAATATTATAATCATCTTATAAGTGTCAAACCAATGGCAGTGATTATAAAGGTTGAAGGAAGACCGAATTTAAGATGGTTCCAAAAAGTTAAAGTGTATGCAATGTTAGGAGCACGACGAGCTTGTTCACACACTATCAAGTTTGCAGCTGATCCCAGAAGTGATAAGTTTCCTGCAACTGTGCTCGCCCAAGCCAGTATCAACCATGCTTTCTTCTCACTTTCTTCGGAAATTGCAGCAGCTGAGGCTGCAACTGGTCCTCCAAGCAATAGAACTACAAAACATCAACACAACATCGATTTATAATATATAAATAGAATGGAAACTTCCCTTTATAAACCGATTTTGTAAGGTTGAAATAGGTTTCTAACATTTGACACTCTTTCTTTATCAATGTAAAATGGTTTGAACCTCAAACTAATTGAAATTAAACTATTAGGATATATGTAGTTTTATGCATACAAAATGAGTTACTTGAAAACCCATTCTCTTTTATGATATTCTTGTTAACTAATAAGATAAAGGTCCCAAAATGATATCATCCCTTATGTCTAGAGTTTTAGTACTAAAATAGGATCACATACTTTGATCAACATTTAGTCATTCATTAATTGGTTGCCATAATGAAAACATTCAATGCTATTAAAGATTCTTGTTAACTAGTCATTCACAAGGTTTTAATTTGGATAGTAATAAAACTTCTTCTAAAAAGAGCATTTTAGCTACCAATTGAGTGAACATGGACAAAGAAAACATTACAAATCAAGTTCCTTTTCTGTGTTAATGCATTCAATTGAAAAGAAAAAAATGGTGTATTTTTTTTTTCAAAATTATTGAAATAATGAACAATTTTGAAAAAAATTACGATAATAGATAAATAGTGTTAACTTGATATGATTTTATTATAAAGAAGTTTTGTCAAGAAATATGATTTTGATATAAAGTATTTTTAAATTGAAATCGTGTCAAGATAACACAATTTTGATTTAATGAATTTTAAATAAAAATCATATTAAGATGATATGATTTTAATTCAGTTTAGATAGAAATTGTTTCAAACATGACTTCAATTTGGGTAGAAATCGTTGTTAGAAGTTTCACATTGACTAGAGATAAGGCCAAATTATAATATATAAGTAGGGTGCAAACCTTACCTTAAAAGCTGATTTTGTGGGATTGAGTTAGATTTAAAATCCACTTTTTAATATGGTATCAGAACCATAATTGGAGCCTATCCTAATAAAAAGACAAATTGAATATTTAAGTAACATGAGACATACCAGTTGGTACATTTGAAGCCACATTTGATAAGATGATTATGACCAAAGCAAGTATTGCTATTCCACTAGCACGATCTACTCGAGAATAGGGTTCCATGACCTCCCAAAGAGCTCCTGGAATTCCAGTTTTATTGAAACCATCTACTGTTATGAACATTCCACAAAAGAATATCAACAACGAATAAGAAACCTGTTCCAACAACAAACATTCTGCAAAGTTAAATCCTTATCAAAACAACATGTGTTCAAGAGAAAAACAAAAAGTAAAAGGTTGTGTTTATAAGTGTTACCTTTTCTAAGGATGGTCTAGCATCTTGGAAATCAACAACAACCAAAGCTAAAGCGGCTGAAATAGCAGTCCATGACATATTCAAACCAAGAAGCATGGCAACCAACATTCCCAATGTGATCATATAAACACACAACTTCCACAGTATATATTTCCATCTTACACCTAAAAAACGCTCCTTTACTTCTAAACTGTTCAAGACAGTTTCCACAACTGGTACAACCATTTTGGCATCAGTTTTTGAAGGACTAGTTCCCTCATGTGTCTCATAAGTCATACCATTTGTCTCCTCCTTTGATGCATTCGAGTTTCTTGTCGAATCTAACGTGTTACTGACAACCCTGTCGATTTCACCATCACCCATTACCAATCGATTTCTCAGATTCTGACCATGAGGGGATCCTGGAAGATTCAAACTTTCCATGTGTGCATTCCATTGTTCAGAATTGAGTGAGTTAAAATGAGACATTGTGGCTGGGGAAAACCGATGAGAATTAACCTCTTCCTCTGCTGCATGATTTGTTATTTGATTTTCTTCATCCTTTTGAATAGACAACACCCTCCAATACATGACCATAAGAATCATAGCATTCACCACAACCCCTACAAGCATAGCTGGAAGAACACCAATCAGAAATTGTCCAAACGATATTTTACCTTGAACAGCTATGACAAGATTTTGAGGGTTGCCAATTGGAGTTGCTGCTGAGCCAATATTAGCACTTGTAGCAAGTGCAAGCAATAAAGGATGTGGTGGGAGGTTGTGTTGCTTTGCAATTTTCAATATGAATTCTGTGAGAACAACACAAGCAGTGTCATTGGTGAAAAGAGCACTTGAGACAGCAGAAATCACGCAGATTCTAAAAAGTAAGTCCTTTGCTCCTTTACTTTTCCATGAAAGCAATTTTCCTATGTATTTAAACATGTCAGCTCTTTCGAGGTAAACACTAACTACCATTGTGCCGAAAAGAAGACCAAGAATTGGAAGATCGATTGCTTCGTATGCTTGATCTGGACTGAGAACTTGGAATATGACCATGAGCATTGCACCTAACAAGGACCCTGCAGTTCTCCCAATGGGAAGGAATGGCACAGCAGGAAAAACTGCTAGCATCCAAAAGATTGCAAAGGCAATGGATCCAAGGACTAGTTTTGGAACGGATGCCAATTCCATTCTTGTAACTCTTGTACAACCAAAAGTCAATTCCTAGTTCTGATCAAACACTCAAACTTTCACCTCTAACCGTTATTCCACCTTCATAATATAATTCAGTCTGGTAGAATGAAGTTTCCTGAACATAAAAAGTCATTTCATTAGTTAATAAAAATGCATCAAAATCTAAAAATTCAAGTCAGATTCCCTCATAAAACTATAATAACGTATCAAGAAAGAAGTTCACTCGAAAGATAAAGTATAACTGAAATCTGAGTCCAATTATATAAGGGTAAACACCACACCCAAAATCTTAAAGTAAAAGATTGACGAGTCTTTCACGTTTATATAGTGTCTACTTTTTCATTTTTATTTAATGTGGGACTTAGATTCATACTTGGATTTCTAATAAGAGAAACACTCGTAAATCTTTTATTTTAAAGTTTTAAATTGAAAATGATGTTAATTTCTTATTTGGATTAGAATAAAAGTGTATACATAAGATATTCATTTACCTTGAATCTCATGTGAGTGATAAATGGTAAGATTTATAGGCATAAATTGGTTGTGATTTTAATCAATGATGTTAAGTGCATCATGAAAACCATTGTCAAATATAAGTCTAAAACGAGATTATACATATCCAATTCACTTACCTTGGAAAGCCAAAGTCTAAAAGAGCTTTCACCAATTTGCTGTCCTTGAATAGGAATTCATGCCATCTGCATGAAAAGCTATGAACTTTAACAAACTAAAGTTTTTTTTTTTTTCAAATTGAAATTGAAAAACAACAAAATATCTTATTCAGTTAGAAAAATGACATTTGGGAATTGCGAAAACATGATAAGTGTTCTTAGGAACCTCGTAATCACATGGAAGAACGTGACCCTTCCTCAACTTTGTATACACGCACAAACATTTATGTAACCATAAAGTATAAAAGATTTAATAAAAAATATTTAATATTAAGTTGAACTTCGTCATTTTTCCCTCTGATGGCCTCAAAAATAAAATTGATACCCTAAAATTAATAAATATTGAATGTAGTACAAACTTTGTAAATAAAAATATATGACGTATTCAATAAATTTTAAGATCAAGTTATTGCCTGATAAGAAAGATTTTACATTAACAGATTACTTAATATAAGCATAAATTGGACATTAAATACAATATAAATTAGGAATGTAATTAATCAATATAAATAATTATATATAAAGTAATAGTATTAAAATTCTAATTCGGACCGTTTGTTCAACGGATAAAATCTTAAGGCATTTAACTAACACTTAACATTTGTATAATTATCTTGAATTACTATTTATATTAAAATATTTAAAATTAATTTTTAAGTTTAAAAAACTTAAAAACTACATTTAGATTTGTAAATTAGAATTTATTTTATGATGATTTTCAGCTTTAAATTTATATAAATTTAATTTAAATTTAAAGTTTGTTTATCACATGTCAAAAATATTTTGAATGTGTATTTGTATACAAGGGAAATGGATAGACTAACCGATATAATAATAATTTCGATACTAACAAGATAGTGAGAAATATTGACAAAAATACAATAATAAAAGTAGTATATTATGCCATTTGAGATGTAACAATTACGGGAGATAAAAAAAAAAGGAAGTCACGGAAAAAAAATAGCAAAAAGGTTTTAAAATTAAAAATCATATTCATAATTTTTGGTGAATGTAAAAATTTATTTCAGATTGATTATTACCAGATTTATTTTGTTTTAAAAAAAAAACTAAAAAATCACTATCACTTTGGAATGCATTATATATGTTAAGAAAGCTTTATAATATGATAATGCAATATGAGGGAAAGTACAAATCGTTTAAATTTAGTGATGATAACTATATTTGAACTATCTGACGAAATGATCAAGAGTGAGTTACGGAAATCAAAGCATCGTTATTCTACGCAGCTTTCAAAATGATGTGGAAATTACAACCATATCATATATAAAAGTGTTTGTGGAAGTACAATTTATGAACGATTTCTTACTTTTGCTAGAAAGAATTATATTCTCCACTTCAACAAAATTTGTTCTTAGAAACTAAATAAACTATTCCTCTCTCAAATAATAAAATTAGTCAATGGCTCAATTAAAGAGTAATTTAAAATATAATCTTAATAAATAGTTAAAACCTTGGTAATTAATGCTACTAAACAATTCATATTTTGATCTAAAAGCTAATTTATTTATCATTATATAAAATTAATTTGGTGACCAACTATATAAAACTTAATTTAATTACTATATTATATAAGAACTAGCTCAGTAATCATGTTATATAAAAATCAATGATCATACTTTATAGAAACTAATTCATCAACAGTAACATAAAAACTAATTATATGATCAAATTATATATAAGGAAACTGTGCTGTGTAAAGAAAGCAAATGAAGTTCAATTTCTGCATCTAAATGAAACTCAGGCACAATCGTTAAGTGGAACCTATAAGCTATGGTAAACAGGGTGAGTGGTTAAGAGAGAGTTATTATTACATGGTATTGTTTTAATAGACTACCAAGGTCAATAGAGCACAATACTGCAAGTCCATATAATAAAACATCAATCACATAATGTTTCCAACTACATAAAACATGCACATAATACTTCAAACTCAAGCAACTATCGTAACCACCACAGTAGAAAATAGACCAAGGAAAGCAACCTTACTTCCCTATTATGATTCCTCTCAAAACACCTTCAGTATTTGCTTCAAAACCTTACTTCTTTGCATGATGAAGGGTGTGTTGCAGATATGCTACACAAAGAAGATAGTAAAACTAATATAGTTTGTATTTTAGACAGTAGGTACACAGAAACACTATAGGAGGGGAAACTTCTTATGGCTTTCTTTCAAGAATTTTTAATGGGTTTATTCAGAAACAAATTACAGATAGCAAATTGTTGCAGAATCTTGATGTTTCACAGTTACCATGTTAGGAATTAGCTACTTTTGTAGGATTTGAAACCATGTAATTTGGTGATAACAATATACTAACATGCCTAAACTTTCAAATCTAAATGAAAGCATATCCATAACATAAGTGGTGACTGAAATAAATATAACTGTGTCGGAGTATATATTTTTAAAATATACACATAAGATGACTTACAAGAATTTTACACTGATCAAGGACTCATCCAGCAGGAAAAGTAAAAGAAGCCAGAAAGCAAACATAATTTTAATAAAAGACAGGAGGAATTATAACTGAAATGTTTGCTAATATTGAAAAGACTACTGTGTATATGTTTCTAAAGTTAAATTTGGTTTGAACACAAATTTGTATAACATTAATTTTTTTTCAATAACTACATTATTAACAACTTTTGATTTAGAATTTTCACAACAATTATAGAGATAATAGCATGACATTGTGTTTTCATGTGTCTACAGTTTATACATAGTTCTGTACAAGTTAAACCTGCATCAGTGAATTGCATTGTACTAGGTCTGTTAAGGATATTTGCTATTCAAGGGTACCATGATAAAGGGGTGGAACCTATATAACATCACCATCTTTCTCGCCTCAATTCATTGGAAGATGCATATGTCAGTTGATATCCCAAAACTCCTATTCAATCCCTAACACCTTAAACCATCAAGCTCTGACTCAAAACATCAACTGGGATCCGCGCAAGTTGAGCTGCCATGAATGCATTTCACTTATCAGCAGTATTGGCAATAGTGTGATCGGTAGGTTCAGTCACTCAAACTTAAAATAGCAATGCCAACCTATTGCACAATCAGATAACCTAGAAAACTAACTTGGGTTTTGTTTATAATATTTTAGGAATCAAAAATGGATACCACTACGTCTACTCAAACAATATTTCGGGAAAAATTCGAAACAAGCATATTCCTAACAACCAAATCAGAATACATGTGTATGTGTGGGTAAACGCCAAGCCAATGACGAAACCAGAAATGCAAAGCACAATCACTATTCACAATCAAAATAATCAAATTGATTAAAATTTTAATATATGCAGCTCACCGTAAAGATTAAAATCAAGAAATAGGAAGAGAAGTGGAAAATAAAATTTAACAAATATCTCTGTACAATTTCAAATCTGAGACATATAAGAGAGGGAAAAAAAGGAAAGTAAACGAAGGATATAAAGCGGGGAGAGAACCTGAGGGAGGAGAGATTGCTCAGCAGAAATGACGGTGACTGGGAACCGAATTCGCCGGAAAAGGGTGGTGGAAGAGAATGACGCAGAAGAGAAAAAGAGAAAGGAAGAATGAGCTAAAGAATGAGGGTGGCTTTGCCGGAAAACAAGAACAGAGGAAGAGAACCACGAAAAACAGAGGAAGAGAATGGCCTCTAAATATTACAAGTAGTGGTATATATAAAGAAGACATGTGTACTTGAATTCATCAATGAGTCATGCATAGTTACTAATATTCAATTAACATTTATGACGTGGTTAGAAGTTCTTTAATACAATGTAACAACAATTTACATTATTTAAGAGTAAATATCACTTTACACCAATAATTTTATCAACATCTGGTATATGTGATTACTTTATTTAATTTATCTAATCACTCAATAATTTTATCAAAATTTATATTAATAATTATCTTACTTATTATCAAATTATTTATAAATATCAAAGAACAAGTAGAAGACGATTGTTAGTTTATATGAAATTTTTAATCTATAAAAACATATACATCTACATCTTATAAATTTAACAAACAACAAATTTTATTAAGATGAATTTCATATAATTTTAATAATATGTACATTAAGAATCAATTTTAAGTCTAATTCAACTTACAAACATGACTTATAAGATTATGATTGTATATATTGTAAATTTTTATGGAAAAAGTCTCTTTAACAACTCTTTTTTGACAACTTTTTGACAACGCATACGTGGCAGCTTATGATTGGTTCGTTTCAAGTATGTTTTTTAAAATAAATTCAAACAGACGAATGAAATGGTGACACGTGTCCTATTGTCAAAAAAGTTGTCAAAAAATATTGTTAAAATATCATTGTCCAATTTTTATCTCTAGTTGATGAAAAATCTTTAATCTATATTTGTACTATCTTTTATCGATACTATCTGATCATAAGTCGACCTCAACTAGCTCGATCACAAACTACTATTCTTTAACTTAACATAATTTGTTTTAATCTATTGATTTATAAAGTAAATAAATTATTGGTCCACTTAGATCAATATAAGTGAGGGCCAATAAACCAATAATTATCCTATAAATAGTATATCTATTAAGGTAAATAATTTATCTTCATTCTTATATTATATTTTTTTTATCGGAAACATCCTATTAACTTGAATGTTAGATTCTTTTACAAATACATTACTAGGGATGGCAAAAAAAATCTGCGGATACGGATATCCACTGGTAAAACTCATGACGGGTAGTTACTACCTGCGAATATTTACTATCCGTGGGTAACGGGTAGCGGATATTTTAATACCCGCTTCTAAACGAGTCGGGTATGAGTAGTATACTACCCGCGGATACTCGTTATCTGCACAAAATAATAAAAAAATTAATTTATATATTTTTTTAATTAAATTTAATCAAAAATAAAATAAAATTATATTTTATTAGGTTAAATTTAATTAAAATTAAATTTTGATTTATATTTAATTTATATTATATTATATTATATATATTTTTTATAATTTTATTTAAATTTTATTTTAAAATATATAAAATATAATTTCTTTTGCAATATTTTTTAAACAGATATCCAACAAATAACGAATCGAATGATAGATACATTTTTATCGAACAGATCGAATTACAAATAGACACTATCCATATCCAAGTTGACCCGTTGTCATCTGTACATCACCGTCTAAAAAAGAACGAAAGCAAAATATAAGAAAGATGAAAGAAGTATGTAGAACTCACTTCACATGCCATACTTGATCCCCAAGAACAATATAATTTATTATTATTATATGATGAAGTATTTTGTGGGCAGTGGTGTTAACAGATTATTAAGATACAAGAATCAATGCAAAGCAATTCCAGATCATGTCCTTTTAATAAGAATATTAACATATACTGGAATACTTGCCTTTTATAGAGAACAATAAAGTATATAAATCACAACAATAGTTAATGAGTATATTATTCTGCTCCTTTGGTTGGAATACATCACTCCCTTTCCTGAAAGGAACAAATTCTACACTTGTTAAGTATGATTGAAACAATTTTACTTTTTCATAATATAAAACTCACTGCTTCTGTTTCATTAAAACAATAACTAAAAACTATCACTTTAAACATGGATATTTAGATAATATATGATGTTTGTCATAAAACAACATAAAAAAGTTTATTTTTACAGAAAAAAACAAAAACAAATATAATACTTGAAATAGATAGCTGAATATAAACAAAATTATAAGAGTTTGTAAAACTTTATTAACTTTTTTCTTCCAAAAAAATTGACTTTTTCCAACCCCTTTTCACAAATATAATTGCTGTAAACAAAAGGAAAGTTTTAATTTGAAGAAACTTTCAAAGTTCAAACCGTAATTAATTAATTGGGTCTGAATGCTTCTTAGTTTAAAAAGTACAAGAAATCACAATTGATTTGCCATTAAAGTTCTTGTCATTAATATTAGTTGTAACGTACAAGGATTATTAATTCTAAAATATTTACTCTTATGAGATAAATTTGTATATATTTTTCAAACATTTTGGATAAAGAATTTTAAAAAAAATTAAATTTTATAATTTTATTATTTTATAAAATTAATTAAACTTATTAAAAATAGAAAATTTTGAGTTTTACTTCGAAACTTGTTTGTAATTTTAAATTTTGTGTTTCCTCTTCATATTTTCTTGATAGTTCGATTTCAGGTCTTTGATTAAGATTAATTTTTTTTTTACCAAAAGTCAATTCAAAAGCTTTTTAATTGAGATTGATCGAAAAGTTCACAAAACAAGGTTGTAAAATTAATCATAATTGATGTTAGTGTAATTAACAAGAGCAACTTAAAAAATAATCAATATTAATATTTTTGAATTATCACTAATTATTTTGATTGATGTACTTTGAGATTTGAAATGTCAAAATTTGATACCTAACATTTGAAATTACCACTAATTATTTGATACTTAACTAATTTCTTTACATTTAGTGATAATTTGAATTTTTCTTAATAAATATAAATTAACATCCAATCAAATTATATCAAAAAATAAAAATTTGATTAATTAATTCAAATTTAATATATTTAAAATTCTTATATATTAATTATAAAATCATAATATTAATATTTTCTTAATTAAAAACATTGAATTCCAAAAACTTAGTAAAAAGTTTATGCTTTATGAAGAGATTAATTCTATTAAGGAAAAAAAAAATAGAAGTAAATCACTTTCACTAATGGCTTAGAAAGAACGTAGGTGTAAAGTGGAGAAATTAAAACACAAACCAAATTGAAATTGAAATTGAATTTCTTGTGTTCCAAGTTTTTCCAACCCATTTGGCAATGTTTTGTTGACAAAAGTTGAGTCTTTATAAAAGTCAACCTATCTCAATCACAACTGCATATAATGTTGTCACATTATAGTTGGTTAAATCTCTGTAATAGATTCCAAGAAAACGTCAAATTCACAAGCTTATTAGTTTCTTTTAATCTCTTGTATTAAGATCAACAAAATCAACTTTGACCCTTCAAAGTAAGAAAATAGTAAAAAAAAAATTAATTACGAAATTTAATATCTACTTCCCTGATTTATTAGCATAATCCCAGTTTATTGTAGACTAACTTGTCAAACAGATTAAATATTTTCTTTTTTTTTAGTAAAATAGGGTTGCATATAAAGTGTTTTTAATTAATTACTAAAAATAAGACACGCGATAGCTTTTAAATACGTGTAATAATTATGTTTTGTTTAATTTGTTAGATTATTCTACTATTAATATCTTTTCATTAGATTATTCAATTTTAAGTTAGAAGTATTTTGTTAATAAATTATGTCTTAGTTAAGTTTTAAGTTTTTAATAAATTTGAAAATTTTCTTGATATATTAAATATTTGAAAGTTTTATATATTTTAATTGAATCTCTATCATTTATTTATTTATATTAAATAAGTCAAATAATGTTATATTGTCACGTCAATTTATTTACTTTTTCGTGTTAAAAGTGTGAAGTGTTGTAGTTTAATATAAAAATGATATTGCGATCATATAAAATGAGAAATGATTTTTATTATTTTTATTAAAATTAATAACAAATTTTGTAAGTGATAATGATAATGACAAAGACACAATTTTAATGAAAGTAATAAGAGTTAGTAATCATATTATTCACTTTACAAAAACTTAAATTACAAATATTCAATTAAAAAATTTAAAAATTTGCAATAGACATAATTATTTGAAAAACAAATGAAATGAAGACACTCAAATTCAAAATTTATAAAGGAGTTGAAACTTAATTAACTCATGAATGATTATCATTGTTATTTTTATTTAGTTATTTTAACTTTTGAAGATTAAATTGGATAGCATTGGTAGGGTGACTCTTTAGTGAATCATTCCATTAGTTGTTATATTTTACTTTGACAAGTATAAATATTACATAGTGATGGATGACATTTTGTCCCTTCTATAATTTATTTAATAAAAAATTAAATATTAATTTAAAAGCATGCTAAATAGGGTATTTTTCTTGTGATTGTTATCGACAGGAAAATATAATAAAAAAATATATATATTAACTAGTAAAGTTAAGTAAAGAAAAACAAGTTAACCAATATTCAATGAAGAAAAACAAGTTAAACAATAAGAAATTTGAGTAGAACAATAAAACCTTACAATAAAAATTATGTGAGAAGAAAGTTATACCAATTGTCTATTGAAAGTGAAAAGAGAAAAGTAAAACATTGATAATTTTCTTCCAGAAATTTATATTTCACTTTGCAATTTAATGTGCTAATTTCTTGTCATTTAATTTTCTTACAATCTATAATTTCGTCATTTATTTTCTTTACCATTTAATTTTCTTGGTCCTTTATTTTATCCTACACCTTAATTGTAATTTCTTGTTTAGAAATTTTTTTAAGCACTCTTATTTTAATCATATCTAAAATACTAGTTATACAAAATCAAAATTCATCTAACACTGTAATTCTGAGCAAAGATTTTAGATCATTTTAAATTACTTTATATCATTACAATTATAAAAAATTAAAATAGTAAAAATATTAAATTAACCTATTTTATTTTTTTCTCCATAAATTCGATATTTTTATATAATATATCGTGTTCAAGTAAATATAACATCACGATTAATACTTTAAACTATTAAGGAAAGATAACACACTTAATAAACACAAGATAAATAATTTAAAAGTTAGAATAAACTATTAAATATTTTAAAACGGTCTAAAATAAATCTAAGAGTGTCTACAACTTTAAAGAAACTATACATGATAGACTTAAGTTAAGTCTTTAAAAAGGAAACCTAAACAATAAAATTGGAAGCCAAAAACTATTCTGTTGCATCATCATTACCTTTTACAGGTAGTTCAACTCATGTTTTCTCATTTGCTTACACCCATAAAGGTAATAATTACAAAAGAAGAGAACAAACACAAAAAAACACAAGCAAAATAAAGAGTAAGTTGATGTGCAAAAGAATTATCATAAAGGCATTAAACCAGTAAGAAAATCATACAGTCTTGAAATACAAGTCACATTAAAAGAGATTCTTCTAAACTTAACCATATGGATAAACAAATTAAGGTTGAACTACAAGGAAGTTATAGCACTTGTGATGGATACCTCCTCCACAAGATTAATCCCATACAGGTCACTAGAACTTAAAAAATATCTCTTGACCAGGACCTCTTGCAACTTCCAATCCCCTAGTCCATCCTCCTCCAGTTGATGCTAAAAATCTTAGATGGCATGCTGATGAGGGGAAATGTGATGGATTATTTCATCATCCTACATATTATGTCTAATGGAAGAACATTGATAAAAAATTTCCTACATTCAAAAATGAATCAAGGAATTTAAGGTTGGACTAACTACAGATGGAATGAATCCTTATGAAAATTTAAGTATCAATCATAGTTAATGGCTTATTTTGTTAATGATTTATAACTTGCCTCTAGGTTTGTGTATGAAGAGAAAGTACATGATGTTATCAATGATGATTTCTGGTCTAAGACAACCAGCGAATGACATATATGTTTATCTTAAGCCATTGATTAATGACTTGAAGTTGTTATGGGATTACAGGGTTTATGTCTTTAATGGTTTATCAATGAATATTTTCATATGCATGTAATGTTATTTTGTACTATCAATGACTTTCTTGCATATAAAAACTTATCAAGTTATAGTGTGAAAGGTCATATAGCATGTTTGGTTTACGAAGAAACACATCATATGAGTAGTTAAAACACGGGAGGAAACAATCTATCTTTGTCATTGTAGACTTTTAAATCAATTTCACCCTTATCATAGATTGAAAAATGCCTTTAATGGACATCAAGAACATGTTGAAGCTCAAATTCCATTAATTGGTGTCTAGATTTATGAGAAGGTGAAAGATCTTCGTATAGATTTCGGGAAACAAAGAAAGGCAACTTTTACTCACATATGGAAGAAGAGATCAATATTTTGTGTTCTTCCATATTGGTTTAAGTTAAATGTGCAACACTATATAAATTTGTTGCATGTTGCAAAGAACATGTATGATAGCTTAATTGGGACATTTCTAAATATAAAAGGGAAGACGAAAGATGACATCAATTCTCGTTTGGACATGATTAAAATGAATATACGAGACAAGTTAACACCAAAAGGAGTTGGTAACTGAACTTATTTTCTAGGAACATGTTACACTTTGTCCAAAAAGGAGAAAACAAGTTTTTGTCGATGTCTTAAAGGAGTTAAGGTACAACAAGAATACTCTTCAAATGTAAAGGTCTTGTATCAATGCAAGAATTGAAATTAATTGGCTTAAAGAGTCACGACTATCATGTTTTAATGCAACAGTTATTGCCTCTAGCCATACGTGGAATCTTGCCAAAAAATGTGAGACATACTATAACTCAATTATGTTCATTTTTCAATTTCACATGTAGCAAATTTGTTAACCCTCATAAGTTGGATGAACTTCAAGAAGAAATTGTTATTGTTTTGTGTTAACTAGAGATGTTTCTTCCTTTAACGTTTTTTGACATAATGGTTCATTTGATTGTTCATCTTGTAAGATAAATCAAATTGTGTAGGCTAGTTTATCTACTAATGATGTATTAAGTGGAATGATATATAAAGATTGTGAAGGGATATGTGAAAATATTGTCCAAAAGCTTCTATTGTTAAAAGATACATTGTAGAAGAAGCTATTGAGTTTTACTCAGAGTACATGTGTAAAGCAAAATTTATAGGAGTGCTTTCCAATTGTTAGCACTCCCATAGAACAATGGAAAAGTATTCAAGAGGTATACATGTGGAAAGCAAATCTAGAAAAGAAGTTTTCTACAAGCACATTTTGTATATACTAAAAAACAAAGCATACCATATTTAGACACAAGGACATTATCAAACATAAAAACTCAAGACAATCAAGGAAATAAGTGTTGATGGAGCATAACAAAACTTTCATAACTTGGTTTAAAGAAGAAATCACAAAAGACCCATTTGTATCTAGAACATTAACTTGGCTTGCAAATGGATTAAAGCTTGATGTTTTATGTTGTTCTAGCTATTAAATCAATGAAACTTTGTTTTACACAAACTCTCAAGATGATAAAAGCACTTGGCAAAATAGCGGAGTCACTTTGGAGGCAAATTCATTTCAATTATCAACCTAAAAAAATCAAAATCCTATCATGGGATTCATGCCCTATTACAATGGCATAGAGGAGATTTGGCAAGTTAGTTATACCAATTTTTCTGTATTTGTTTTCAAATGCAAATGGATAGACAAGAAAACTAGTGTAAAATTTGATGAATCGAGAATGAAATTGGTTGACTTTCAAAAGGTAGCATATCAAGATGAACCATTTCTTGGCATATTAAGATTCACAAGTCTTTTATGTCGCTGACCTGTATCTGAAAGTCGGCATGTTATTTTACATGGTAAAAATCAAACCAATAATGATATTGATCAATCCAACAATAAAATTTGTGAGATTGAATCATTTTTTCAAAAGATGATTAACAATTGCTGTGATGAAATCGTGGATGATGATCATGCAACTCATAAAGATCATGACGAAGGAATATGTATATGTATATGAATTTATGTAAATTTTAATGATATTTTTTTGAGTTGCTTTTCATTTTAATGTTATTAATTAATTTTATATATATATATAATGTTATTAATGATGTTTTTTTTGTCATTTTAATTACAAAATAGGAACATGACTGCTAATGAAGGTCGTTGAAAAAGATATGACAAATATGATTTACTATATTAAAGGCACTTACTAAGAGGTTAGCTAGTGATGAAAGGACATTGATGATTATTGATGCGAACACTTGTAGGATGACTGGGCCACATGCAAAAACTTTTAACGTCTATCTCGAAATTGTTGCTTGTGAGAAAATATTTGTATTGACTCCATCTTAGGACCATATTACCAAGCAAGAGAGAAACATAATTTGGCCAGATATCTTGGTAAGAAATTCATTAGATGTTTTTGCCTTGCTTTGAAGCATAAGTAAATGTTATTAATGTCTATTGTTGTCCTTATATGCATATTTTTTTATATCCCTAATGTGGGAATTTTAATGTTGAAGGTTTTGTCATCAATTGCAATCATGTAGATTCAATTTAAATCAAAGTTGAAAATAATTTATGTATATGGTGCAAGAAAAGGTGAAAGTCTTAGTACCAAGCATAATTGCATTATTGAAGTAACTTGGCAACAATTTGTAGAGATTAAAAAAAGTGAGAAAAAGAAGGTTAGTATCATCACTTATATATATTTCTTTATTACTATTTTAATACACATAATGTATAATACTAAGTAAACTATATTTATTTAGTATCCTGTCAGGGCTTTTTATGTGGATGGACCTAATCTTATGGCATATAATATATTATCTGGATCTGACAGTATCTACAAGAAGCTTTACAAAATTATCATGGCATATAATATAACCCTTACAAAGAACATGCAAGTAATGAGTCTTCAACTAACACTCATGGATTATGGTTTCTTCAATTTCCTTCCCTCTATCATTTTGCATTAGTAGTCTTTCTTGCCTACTAGACATTGGATCAGTCAAACCATGGGTTAGTTTCATTCATAGTTTCCCTTGTAATTGAAGCTAGCTACCATGAATCACACTCATTCTTTTTATTCATATTTACTTTACAATCTAACTCTTCAAGACTATATATGCAGTTACAAAGCATCATTTAAAATGTTCAATGCAATAATGTGAGCCATACAATTCTTTCTTTCATACATTAAAACACCATTTAACTTAGCTATATACCGAGAGAGCTATGTGCACCAAATATAATTTACTCACTTCATTATCATCACATCAACAACGAAACAGAGACCAAAGTATGAACTTTTCCTACTTCCAATCATAACAACCACATCCCATTAACTTTATAGTCCAATCAACATCAATATACTCATCTATGGAAGCTAACCCAATCATACAAACCACATAATAGGCACTAACAATCGGACAATGTACTAACCGTTCTAAGAAGAAGAAGGCTTAATGGTCGAAGCCCCACGACGCACGAACCCTACACCGCTGTCAATGCACCAGCAAGCCCCTCGTCACAGCACTCGCCTCCTCCACGAAGCCCTCCTGACGCACCAACAACCATAGGGTAATGCACTCCTTCGCCAAGTCGAAACCCTACTCACGCTGCGACACAACCCTCGCACTCCGCGACAGCATCCCCTCACACACCCACACTACTTGAAGACCGGGAATGCAAGAACCACCTCAACGTTGACTTCGGTTGCCTTCGAAGAAGGAATGCTGCAACTGCGGCTGGGAACCCCCAAGACACGAGAGGAAGAAGGAATGGAAAATAGAGCTCTTTGCTCGACGAAATCGAAATTGTTTCAGAGGTTGGGAACCCCCAAGACACACAGCGATTAAAGAAATTTTCACAAAAATGGTTTCAGAGGTTGGGTGACAGAGGAAGAGTAGGGGGAAGAAGGGGGAAGCTTTCACGAAATCTAAGTTTTGGCAGAATGGGAGGCTGAAATCCCAAATTGTTATTTCATTAAGTCTGAGGAATATATCGACGGTCATATACCTTCGGTAAAATCACTATGCCAATACAGATGGCCAAAAGCCCTCGGTAATCTACACCTAACATGACCGTCGGAAAATCCTTCGGTAACTCAGATTTACCGAAGGCTTCGAGGCCGTCAAAATTAATCCTTCGATAACTCTTTTCCTGTAGTGAAATGTTTGTAGGGTATTCGAAAAAAAATGCATAGGGCATTCAATCACACAATGAGACTCTCCACTCACTCTCATGGTGGTTATTAAAAGCTGGAGTAGAAGATTATTTCAAAAACGATGAAAGCACGTTC
Source organism: Vigna radiata var. radiata (assembly GCF_000741045.1). Lineage (NCBI taxonomy): Eukaryota > Viridiplantae > Streptophyta > Magnoliopsida > Fabales > Fabaceae > Vigna > Vigna radiata. The sequence goes on from NC_028351.1 coordinate 33,064,115, forward strand.
AACTTCTAGCTATGACGGTAGTGTAGATTCAGTTGAACCTCATTCTCAACATCCGATGAGAAATAGAAGAAGACTTGTCTAAAAAAGTCATAAACATGGACTTTTTGAAGAATTGCAACGAGTAACTAAGCAGATTCTAAGTAAACATATTTGGATAGTTTAACTTAAAACATTTGATTCTATATAAAGTCTTCTAATTATAATAATTTCTTATTGTAGGATTATCTGGTTGAGTAGAACACCCAAGATGGTGGTTTTAATCTTCAAGGGTTATAGGATATTCTTCATACTGATCTTGAACCACCTGAACACCTTGGACATGTTTGTACCATTGGATACAGTACATGGATTCAATGTTACATTGGAGCCTCATCACAATGTGAATCTCATTCATTCTATAATACTCCTACACAAAAAGTCTTGCATTAAAATATATTCAACAAGTATGATACTTCATTATTATTATTATTATTATTATTATTATTATTATTATTATTATTATTATTATTATTATATATATATATATATATATATATGAGTTAGAATAGTTTCATAAAGATTATTAATATGGATAATGATATTTAGACAACATTTTTTTGTCAACATTTGAACATTATTGTGAAGTAATTTTTTATCAATCATATTTTGACACATAATCAATGTTCAAATGTTGTCAAAAAAAATGTTGTCTAAATATCATTATCCTAATAATATACTTGGTTGAATTATCTAAGTTATTATATGAAAATTTTCAAACAAGTTTTTGGTAAACAAAATTATAAATGTTATATTTAAAAAAAAACGCAATATTAATGACAATTTTTTCCAAAACCATCGTTATAATTCATTTTATCATTCACTTTTACTTTTATAGGTTCATAACGACAATAATTACTAAAATAATCGTTATAAACCAATTTTATATTTTTCTATTAAATATTTTACGATGATTTAACACCTCGATTACAACTTTTAACCAGTCAAACGTAACTGTCGTTATATTCTTAACCACATATAATGACCAACTTATATTTTTAAGCACATATAAGGACCAACTGTTATTGTTTGAAAAACATTTTAACTATGGCCAATTTAACAACAATTTAAAAGCTATAATGGAAAACTATTTTTAATCGTTCGTGGATTTGTTTTTCTAAAGTAGGTGTATACTTATTTAAGTTTTTAGTATTTTTTAAAAGTTTAAATTCTGTTATTCTTTATTTGTAAATTATATTTATGAAATAATATTAGACATATTTATACTAAAACAAATTTTTGAACATATTATTTTATATGTTGGGTATTTTAATTAAATTTATCAATTTTGGATTAATATAAAATAAGAAATTTGATCTTTTTATTTTTGGGTATTTCTTTCTTACTACTTTCCGACATTTGCTACCAGGGTCCACATACGTATATAGAAATACTTTTTTGTTAATTGATGAAGGAGGAATGATTAAATAACAAAATTAGAAAAGTTTTATTCAAAAAGAATTATACTTAATGGTAATAATTAATGCATTCTTCATTACTTTTAATAATTTTTTATTGCTTGGTTTCTTAACTATGAAGAAAACTCCAGTTTTCTAACTTTGAATGTAGCTGATATACACAAGTATTAAATAGAAACTATTAAATGTGTAAGGTATGAAGATAATTAAGCATTAAACAAATTGTGCTAATGAAATAATAACTATCTTGTTTTTCTTGTAGGAAAATTCAACAAATATTTTCCCCATCGCAACACATTAGAAAAGTTCTTAGTTTAACTTTAAAATGTAATATTCCTAAAAACTGAAACTTTGAAATTATTTATATTTTATATAAAGTTTTAACATATTTTACTTATTTTATATCATACTTAACCAAAAATATCTTAAAAATTCTACATCAATAAATCTTAAACAAACTCATATAACATATATTAAATATTTAACTCAAAACCTTAAAATAATAAATTTATAGATCTTCTTTTTAGTATTTATATATTATTGTATTCATTTATTTTGAACTAATATGGTGTTTAATTTTCATCTCATAGTGAATGTTATTAATTTTAAAGAAAATTAAAGAGGAAAATCATTTCAAAGAACATTAAGTTTTAGGTTGTACATTTGTCTGCATTTGTAATGAAAGTAATAGATGCATCCAAAATTTGACCATATATACTACAAGTTCACACTTTGGTGATAAGAAAAGTTTGCCAAAGTTTGATAATACAAATGTCAACTGCAGACATTTTCAGCTTCCTACAGTATTCAATGAAATGAAACCCTAGTCAATTCAATTATGAGGGAGTCTTTGTCTAATTTTATGGAATTTTAATTATTGATATTTTATTTTCTTGGTAAACTAATTTTCCAATCAATCAACATCCTCATAAAAATGGAAAGAAAAATATGGAGACTAATTTAAAAAATTTGCAGAAGAAAAAGTGTGGTTGTTTTTGTTTCGTGAATTGTAAGTATTGTTAAAAATAGTAAACATCAGAGAATATTTCGTGTATTACTATTATTTAATTTTAGGTGTAGAATTTTTTTTATTGATAATTATAGTTTTTAGAATATCTTAAATGTGTTTCATATATTTAAGTGTTTTTAAATAACAAAAAAAAAATTATAGGAAACTTAGATTCCCATCCACTTTCATAAGAATGAAAGAATATATTAATTAGACAGTTTACATTCCTAAAATTGATTTTTAAAACATTCATTTTCAAACATAAGAATATGAATTTAAGCTTCTGATATTTATTTCACTTAATATTCTTATATTAAAAACGTTTTTATATCTTCAAATTTTATCTGCTGTGTTAATTTATATGCAATAGTTGTCTATGATTTACTTTTTAAAAATTTCTTAAATCAACTCAAATTAATATTGGTTAAATTTGTCTCTTAAAGTCTGTTTAGTAAATTATGGAAGTAAAATATGTTTTTGTTATTCATTCACATATTTCACTTGAATTTATATGGAAGTAAAATTTCTAAATTTATCATAGATCCAAAATTTAATTTAATCTAGATTAAATTAGGTTAGCAAAACTTGTTATCCACCTAACATTGTGCAAGTAATTGAGTTTATATATTTGTTTACAATTATCATACTATATATTTATAAATAAGTATAGTAATAGAGCCTCTAGACATTATACCCTAAATATTTATTTTTATGATACCCTAAAATCAAATACTATACGTAATACCAACTATGTAATTAAAATCACACCATATAAATTACTACTTAAATAGTTTTTTAAGATCAAACTATTCCATTATAAGAAGGTGTGAATAATCACGCGTTTAAAGGAAGACCACTCATTCTACTTAAATTAGGTTTTAATTAATATCTTTAATTGCTTATATAACTTATCCAAACTCTCTGAAAAATGAAAATGCAATGCTTAGTGATAACTATGTTTCAACTATACGTTGGCTTGTGAAAAAGAGTGATTATAAAAAAGACAGGCCACTAAATGCAATTTGTTAATAAAAAGGGAATTACAAAGGGACTAATGACTTTTTTTTCATCACAAATAGATGAAAATTACACAATATCAATCGCCAATTATAAATAGAAGATGATGAGTCTTTTCAAGTCATTTACACTTCATATTCTTCGATTCATATCATAACATAACAAAACAATATCACAATCACAACAATATTAATATAAGGAAAAGTCATCTTACAATATACTTCCAAAATATATTTATATGAAAAGAAATCACTCTTAAGAAAGATATTATTAAAAATATTTTAAGAATGAATCTAATCTTACATTGAGTAGAAATAACGAACTTAAATACTATATAAGAAGAAAAGAAAACTCATAAATATATTATTTTTGTAACTTTTTTTGGTTAAAAATATTATTAATTCTTTATGTTGAGTTGGAATAAATCAAATTTATATAATCTCGTCGTATTGAATGTATCGAAAAACCTATTTCTTTATATACTATTTTGTCTCCATATTTTGTCTTTAACATTGATTTTTTATTTTAAAGTTAATATTCAGTCGACCCTAACCTAACAATATATTAGTTAATCTAAAAAAACTTCTATTTTCTAATGTCTTAATGTAAACTAATATTAGAGTAGTTAAGCATTAAACAAATTGTTAGAATTTATGATTGACATATACCAATTAACGAGCAATAAACCTTGAATCAAAGCAGTTCCCAATACCCTTTTGAATAGTAAAGCCAAAGGGTACCTGAAGACATTGGGAATAATTAATAAATCTTAATTCTGATCAACTTGAATTAATTTCCGATCTTCCTAGAACAACTTTAGAGAAAGAAATGGGAATGAATCGTTGTGCTCACAGATGGAGACCATGACCCTTTAAATAACCTCTAATGATTAATATTTTTTAGTTTCAATAATTATAATATGACCCCTTTAACAAATTATAATTATTGTTGGTCTCTACACAATATCTTTCATAACAAATATACCTTTAACCATAATATTTATCTTAATTAGATCACTTTATAAAATTGACTAATAAAATATAATGATCCTATAACCCGTTTAATAATTACTTTTATATATATATATATATATATATATATATATATATATATATATATATATATATATATATATATATATATATATACCCAAATTGCTAACAAATATTGTGTTTTTTCTAGTAAGAAAAATCAACTAATATTTTCCTATGTGCCCGTCGGTACACAATAGAAAAACCCTAAATTACTTTAACTTAATTATGTAATCTCCCCTGAAAGCTGAAACTTAAAAATTATTGGATGGTCATTGATGCACGTTTAACTCATAAAGAAAGCTAAAGAGGAAAATTGTTGCAAAGAACATTAATTTTAGGTTGTACGTTGTTCTTCTGCATGTCTGAAAATGAAAAATAGATGCATCCAAATTTGACCATATACAAGTTCACATTTTCGTGAGAAGAAAACTTGTTTAGAAAGTGATGCTAAAGTAAACGTTGTAGTATAACTTTCAACTGCGTACATTTTCAGCTTCCTACACTATCCAATCAAATCGATCGCTCGTCAATTCAATTATCAACGAGTCTTTGTCTTATTTTATGAAATTTTAGTTATTCGTATTATATTTTACTATCATTTTATCCTATTTTTTTCGATATTATAATCTAATGTAAGATACATTTAAAGTTGGAACAATTTCCTTTAGATTGAAAATTATAAGAAAATAAAAAAAAAAATTCTTAAGAAAATTATATAAAGGCCCATGTTAACAAAGATTTTATTCTCAACCCCATTATGCTTTTTGTCATAATTATTTTAAAGAATATTGCTAAATAAACTAACATGTTTATGGATACTTATTTCTATAGAAACACAATTTCTAAAAAGTGTAATATATCATAATAGAACAGTCCTGAAATTCTTCGAAGATGTAGGTACCAAATTGCAAGCCATGGTCGAAAATGAAATGTACAGAATATTGATAATATATAGTCATTGAGAATTTCTAATAATAAAAATGATAGTTGTCAAGTTTTTAGCATTCGGCAACCATTCACCACACGTAGCTTGATGAGAGTTCTTGGAAGTTGGAATAATAAAAAACCTTCTATATATATTAATATTTTTTTATATAAGAGTGGTAAATTCCATGATTTTCTTAAAAAAGATTATCATTAATTTCTAATGTTTAAATTCTTTAATTTTTCTTTTTTAAATCTAGGATAAAATAAGCTTTGTATGTTATAGAACACAAATAAACTCGGTTTACAAACTGACACCATCTAGGTTTCTCACTTAATAACAAGGTTATTCAAATTAAATAATATTAGTGAAAATATGTGTTTATTTTTTTTAATAATAAAACATAATAAAATTATTATTATTATTATAATTATAAAAGTATATGTAAATAACTAGTTTTAAAAAACGGTTAAATTTAAAAGCATAATGTTAAATAAAACTGATTAAATTTAAAAAAGAAAAATCACTTAAAGGGTACAATCAGTAAAATAATTGTTTTAACTCAAAAAAACCAAATATTTAAAGGACAATAATGAAATATGTACACACACAAAAATTATCCTATAATAGTGTAAACGAAGAACATTAATTAAGGGATAAATAAGAATAACGAACCAAACTAAGTTAGATATATTCAATGAATAATTTATTTAAATAATATAAATAAATATTGTTCACGAGATAAAAAAAAATCGTTCAATTATTACTATATTTATTACATTAATATGTTATTGATTTAAGGATTAGAGTGTATTTTCTACGGAAAATGCAAATCCTATCAAATATTTTCATAAATTAGAAAAGATATTTTAAATCAAAAGTACATTATAAGACCTTAATAAAAAATTTATCAAGAAACTTATAAATATCGAACTTAATTAGTTGAATATAATAGTAGAAACTTTTACAATGTATTTATTAAAAGTTTAATACTTATTTTGATACTCCTTTTTGGGAGTTTGTTCAAAGTGATTTTTCCTTTTTTAAAAAGTTTATTAAAATCTTATTTTTGCAAAAACTGTGCAAGTTAGTCCTTTTTTGCTAACGGCGTTAACTTTGCTAACGGCAGAGCTGCCCAACTAGCAAATATCTGATGAGGTGTAATGTTTTAGCTGTGCTGGCACTGTTATGTGTTTAAAAAAATAATTAATTGTGACGTAGAATTTAATAAAGTTAGGTTTAAATTAAAAATTAAATTTGGGGTAATTTGGGGTGGGTAATTAAGTAAAGTGATTTTGGTCAGATGCAAATATTACCCAAATTTGCGACTGCGATTGGAATTTTCTGGGCGATTGAAATTAGGGTTCATCAAGCATTTTGGCGATGGAGATGGTGCTTTGGTTTGGTTTCAGATACTGATTGACCCTTCTGATTGGGAAGATCATTCCAAAGGAAAGGAAGGTTGCGTAAGATACAGGATTCATAACCTCCCCAAGGAATCGAATCCAGGGGTGTATGAGCTTGGAATTGATGTATTCGATGGTGGTTTAGGGCGTGAAATTTCCAAGCTTACCCCTCATTCTCATCGCATAGTGATGGTTTACCTTGGACAAGCTGACAATGTGAGAACAAGACTCCAGCATTATGGCAGAACAGGTGATCATATGCAGAGTGGTTGTTGGAATGGTTCTTCTTCCCAAAAGGGGCGCCCCTTGTTTGAGGAAGTGTTTTCACAAGGATTCTCAATCGTTTATAGATGGGCTCCTGTAAGTACATATCTCACATTTCATGTGATTTTCTTATGTCTGGGCTTAAGTGATGAACATTCTTATTTGGGAAATATTGTTTACAAAAGTATATATACTTTGACGTGGATTGTTGCGTTTTTTGTGAAATTTTGCACTCAAGATTGAAGAAATGCGCATTTACATTTTGCATGAAAAAAAATGCAAAGTTTTCATGAGAAAACCATGTTTTTTGTTGAGCAAATGCAAAACAAAGAACATGCCCTGCAAACAGAAACAACGAGAGAAGACCAAACATGGAGGAAAGGAGAAGGAAGAAAGCTTGATGGAAGAGCTGCAGAGCTTAGAGAAGCTGCAGAGGCCAAAATCACTTTACTTACCCACTCCAAATTACCCCAAATTCAATTTTTAATTTAAACCTACCTTTATCGAATTCCACGTCACAATTAATTATTTTTTTTAAACACATAACAATGCCGGCACAACCAAAACGTTACACCTCAGCAAAGTTAACGCTGTTAGCAAAAATGACTAATTTGCACAGTTTTTGCAAAAAGTAAGACTTTAGTGAACTTTTAAAAAAAAGGAAGGACCACTTTGAACAAATTCTCCTAAAAAAGGGAACAAAATAAGTATTAAACCATAATTAAATTGATCAAATATTAATGAAGTATCGAAGAATATTTAACATATGTAACTTATAAAATGTTACATTTATATTATTTAATTATTGATATTAAAAATTTAGAAGAATATGGGTTGCTGATAATGATAATAATTGTTGAGCTTGACCTATGTATCCAAACTTGAAATAGGTCTTAGATTCACAAACTTCCTTTTCTTTCAAAATGAAAATGTTTAGAACATTCAGTGATTCGAATAATTATATAATCTTATTATATAAGTCAATAGCAGTGACTAAAAAGTGTTGAAGGAACAACAAATTTGATATTGTTCCAAAAGTTAAAAGGCATGGCGATCGTCTTCACACCATATCCAATATTTGTCATTTATAGTTTACAAATGAATTAATTTAAGTATTATTATTTTTAATTGAAAAGCTCATCTTAGACATTAGACATTATTAAAGGGATTATATGACAAGATAATAATCACATTACTAGCTTAAAGAAAAATTAAACGGAATGACTCAAATGAAATATAAATTTTTTGAATACTTAATAGACCTAAAAAATTTTGAGACTCAATCGAAAATACTCAAATTTATCAAAAGTTAAAATTTAATTAAAAGTCTAGATTAAATTAAGTTTAACAAAATAGTTAATCCAATTAAAATTAACATTTTGCTATTTAATTGATTTTATATAATTTCTTTATAATTACTAAACTGGTTAGTTATTAGTAGTAGACCTTCTGGACATATATAAAATAATACTATATTTATAATTAAAAAGAGAGTGATAATACTTGAATTGGCATGCCGTCACACCATATTAATTACTAACTTAAATAGTTTTTAAGATGAAATTATTGCATGCTAAGAAGGTGTCTCCAATTACGCGTTAAAAAGAAGACAATTAATTTATTTAAAGTAGGTTTTAATTAATATATTGCATTGCTTATGTAGCTTATCAAAGGTTTAAAAAAGGAAAGTGCAATGCTTAGTGATAACTATTTTTGAACTATCTGACATATCCAAGAAGTATAAATTAAAAAGTTACGTGACCAAGTAAGACTTATGAAGACATGGCCATTATAATTGTTAATTAAAAGGAAAATTAAAAGGGGAGACTAATGAGTTTTTATCATCACAAATATATGAAAGTTTTTGAATACCAATCACACCAATTATAAATATAGAGAATCATGCGTGTACTTCAAGTCATCCATACCTTATATTCCTCAATTCAAATGAGAACTCGACTTCTGTTCAATGTAAATTATTCATTTTTCATTTTCAATTCAAGTGAAAACTTTGTTTTTGGTGACCTCTCTTTTGTTTTTTTTTTCTTTTTTACTTTCGAGAAATAACTTTATAAACAATTAATAAAATTAAATAATGTTCTCATATTAGTATTATAAAAATTGCTCTTATCAAAATTGTATATCTATCATATAATATTTTGATACAATTGATTACATAAATTCTATAGCATGAATAAATACTCTGACATAGTAAACATATAGATAAATGACTAGAATGATTTTGATAAATTCTTCTATACTCTAATCTATAAAACCTATAAAACGACTAGCACAATAAAATTCCTATGATGCTTTGATGAGTATTTATCTTACTTCTCTTATATTTATTTCGTGTTTGTATTAATATTTGTTAAACATAAAAAATGATAAATTGATGAGACAAGATTGTCTAGAAACTCTCAATTTGAAATTTAACAAAAACATCTAAACGAAATAACCTCTATAAAAAGAACTAGGATAACCATTGAACGCAATATATTTGTTAACAAATTCTAAACAATATACTGAAACGTATGAATTATTTTATTGGGTAACTGTGTATGCAGAGTATGTATATATAACAGTAAAGTATTTCCTCTATTACAGCTCAACAGTAACAATGTAATAGAAATTAAAAAATAGGATGGGTCGGTGATCGTTATCCAACTGGAAGGATAAGATTCAACCTGTGACAGAGAAGAATCAGAATGAGAATGAATTCAGAGAGAAATAGCAGAGGAGTCTAGAAGGTCAGAGAAGAAGATTATACCAGGCATGTTTTTCCCCTCAAACGAAATCCTCTAAATATCTCCCTCCCGTGTGAGTGAAATCTCCTTTCTGCCCTTGACCTTTTATGTATGTTACATTATCCTCTCCATCAAAAATAACCTTGTCCTCAAGGTTGAACAAGACGTAAGCCTCTTGCACCTCCTCCAGATCATCCGAAGTAGCTTCTTTAGGATTTGAGATGGCACATTGCACTAACTGTTGTAACACCTTCTGCTGCTTTCTTGTTATAACTCTTGTTATTAGTCTCCATTTCAATATTTTCCCAGGTTGAATTGTAGGCCCAAACTTTGAAGTAGTTAACGGCAGTGGAAGATTTTTGTGTGGAAAATTACTTTGGATCTTGTTAAGCAAAGGAATATGAAACACCGATTGACATTTAGCTGTGTCAGGCAAGTGCACCTCAAAAGGTCAAAAAAACTTTAATCCTAACCTTTGATGTTCTCTTAAGGCCAGAGATTGTTTCGTAGATGGTTGCAGCTTAAGCCAAGCAATATCGCCCCCTTGCAGTTGAATATTCGGCCTCTTTTTATCTACCTATTGCATATAATTGTCAGAGGTTACTAATTTTGCCTGTAACTGATATAGGATATTATCTCTTGTTGTCAAAGCTTCTCTCGCTGAAATCAGATCCAATTGGAATAAGTGATCCTCCCAATTGCAACATTCAGAATGGCCATGATGTGTGCTAAAAGGTGTCTTGTGTCGGTCCTCTGTCTGCAATAAAATCTGGTGACATCCAAATCTAATACCAAACTTGGAAAAATAGCAATCATTAAAGAGAGAATCAAGCAATTCATCCATAGTTGGAATGGAAAAACTATCCTTGATAAGTATAGCATTAGGAGCTCTATAATCTTCCTTTAACATTCCTTTTTGGCTATGAGGGCACCTATAATGCTTGATCTTGACTGGGTTAAAGCCTTCCCACCAGGAATTAAAGTGACCATGGAATCTTGGCGGTGGTAGATTATGAGGATTAATAACAGTTGAACTATAAGTCTGCAGTAACAAAGCAAGTTCATTGTCCATCTCAACCTGAGCCTGTAATAGTGTACCAATGTGGAGGTTCTCATATAATAGATGCATATTGAATATTTCTGTTATATTGGGCGACATCATTCTGCTGATATGGTTTACTTGAGCTTGAGCTGGCACCAATTCTTTATCGCCTTGTAATGTGATAAATCGGCCCTCATGAAGGAACTTCAATTGCAAAGCAGCATAATCAGCCATATGAGAACCAATTGTTTTTAACCAACTCGCTCCAAGAATTAAATCTGCCCCCGAAACAGGTAGTAAGAAAACAGGTAAGACCAAAGAATGTCCTTGTGCCTGCAACTTGAGCTGCTGAATTTGTCCCTCAACTGGCATGTAATTCCCATTCCCTACTATCACTCTAAACAATGGAGCAGGTTCAATCGGAAGTTTTAAAAACTTGGCAATCCTTGGCTGTAAAAAGTTATCAGAACTTCCTCCATCAATTAAGACTTGCCCAGGAAATTGATTAATATAAGCTAAAAAGCGAATAATGCCCACACTCGTTCCCCCTTTTAAAGTATGCAAAGATAGGTTATGCGCTTCCTTAGAAACGTTGCATTTATCCTCGTTTTCTTGATCAGTTACAGTCTCTTGTTGCGTTACATCCTCTTCTTCTAACTGTAGGAAAAGATGTTGCCTATTGACACACTTGTGATTAAAAGTGAATTTTTCATCACAAAAATAGCAAAGACCCTTATCTCTTCTCAATTGCATTTCAGCTGGACTAATCCTCTTAACATTGTTATTCTTTAGTTGTGGACTGCTGGGAGTGGATAACAGAGGTGGAAGGTTCAGTTTAATATTACTGCTCTGATTGTGATACGCTTGTTGCAGAGGCTTAGACATAGTTTTCGGTGCATAAGTGGAAACCATTGTTTTAGTGAAAGAGGGTTTGGGTGCAGATTGTATTTATCTTCGTATAACTTTGCCAAAGCCACCGCTCTCAACAATGAAATTGGAGATAGAGCTATCACATCTATCTTAATATCCACATTTAACCCACTCAGAAAACAATTCAAAAGTACCTCATCACTTAGACCTGCTGATCTATTTGCCAACGACATAAATTGTAAATAATAATCAGAGACTAAACTTGTTTGTTGTAGTTTGAACAGTTCCGCCATTGGGCAATCGAAAGGCGAAGGGCCAAATTGTGATTTAAGAGCACGGGTTAAATCCATCCACGTATTTACAGTGGCTAACCTCTGTAACATCTGAAACCAAGGTACCACTTCACCTTCAAAATGCAAAGCAGTTATTTCCACCCTCGCCATATCCGGTGTACTGTGATAGTTGAAAAATTTCTCCGCCTTGAAAATCCAGCTAAGCACTGAAGACGTGCCATCAAAGTGAGGAAACTCCAGAGAAATATTCCTCATGGGCAATGCAACACTAATCGGTGTTGGTGTAGTGTTCGCCGTGGACTCTTCATGGTGTTGGTGAGCTGATTTTTCTAGTAACAAACGTTCTAGGGTTGCTTGTATTTGATCAAAATGATGTTGATTTTCTGCCTCTTTTTGTGCATTGTAGTCCCGCTGTTGACAGTCTCGCATCTTAAATCGTTCTAGTAACCGTTGAATTTCACTGCCTTGAGTTTTCAATTCAGCTTGAATATCCTTTAGTCTGGTAGCTTCCGCCATGAAGAGCAATGAAAGCACCAATGAAACGTATGAATTATTTTATTGAGTAACTGTGTATGCAGAGTATGTACATATAACAGTATAAAGTATTTCCTCTATTACAGCTCAACAGTAACAATGTAATAGAAATTAAAAAATAGGATGGGTTAGTGATCGTTATCCAACTGGAAGGATAAGATTCAACCTGTGACAGAGAAGAATCAGAATAAGAAGGAATTCAGAGAGAAATAGCAGAGGAGTCTAGAAGGTCAGAGAAGAGGATTATACCAGGCATGTTTTTCCCCTCAAACGAAATCCTCTAAATATCTCCCTCCCGTGTGAGTGAAATCTCCTTTCTGCCCTTGACCTTTTATGTATGTTACATATACATTATTCTAAATAGACTTCACAAAAACGCTAGTACACATATCATGTGAAACGTAAAAGAATGTCTAACGTTTTAAATGCAATGTACGAATAGTACTTCTTTATCTATTGTGTTGTTTCTCTTTATCTGTGAGATCACAAATGACAATATTCTAAAATTCTGCATTGGATTAGAAAAATTTTAAAAGATAAGAAGACATTATGAAAATGTTTTCTCATTGTTTTTTTGTATGCTCAATCCGTACAAGCAACACAGTTGTCTCTACAAAAGTAACATAGCATTTGACTCCTCACAAAAGGTTATACACCTATGTCAAAGTCATGCTTTTGAGTAACGAATTTTTCTCAAAGATGCCTATATAAAGAAGACTGCATGAAGAGAATAATAAGAATAATAACAAGAATTTGCATGTACTCTCATGTTGTCAAAACTATCTTTCATATGTGTCATTTAAGCTCTTTGAAAAATGAAAATGTTTATAAAAAGTTTTTCAGATAAATTTTGTATTTCTCAAATATCATCTCTAAGAGAATTCTTTTTTATATTTGTTTTCATAAAAATACTTTGTTGTTTTTGTAAAAATGGTAATGCTAATTCTTATCATTATCTAAGTACCATTATCTTAGTTTTATGAATAATTGTGTTTTGGGCTACTTTGATATAATTTAATCTATAATCCCTTTATTTTGTAGCTAATAATGTGCTTGGAAGAATCTCCAACAATATAAAGAACTGAACTAGCCACAAAAGCAAGCAAATCTACATAAAAATGAGAAAAAGAAGTGGTGCAGCAAAACCATGCCCGGGTGCCCTTTTCCCATGGGCGCTTGAACACCAATGCACCATGATTGACGCGTGCCCGAGAACTCACGCTTGAGCGCCATTTTTGCTTGCATGGCATATTTGCTCTATTTTACTCAGAAACACAAAGAGCTTTGGGTCTTTGGTTCTTTGGAGGCGCGATTTCACTGTTGGAGCTCATGGAGGGCATGAGGAGCTTGTGGGAACATCTCCTCCTCTTCCATTGGGTCTCCTTCTTCTTCCATCTTCCATTTTGTAAGCTTTAGGGTTCTCCATAAGATTCATCTTGTTAGGGCTTGTTATAGCTTATGAATTCTTATGTAATGGATGATTGATTCGTATTTATATATGCCTTTTCTATCAATTGCTAGTATTCTTGTTTTCAATCTTAAAGCTTGCATGTAATAGGAATGTTCATGACTTGATTTTAGGGTTTTATGGATTATGGGGACGTAAGATGGAACCTAGATCTTAAACAAGAGTCCTTGTGGTCATTGATTCTAGGAATGGAAGATGATTCACATGTTGTCTTAAGATCCTAGCTTTTTAATGCCGGTTTGCTTGTTAGATTTTCCAAAAGATTAGAATTTAATGGGGAAAACCTAGGCTCTTTCTCATAAGGGATTAGGGCTAGAGTGTTTTTGTGGATTGACTTTAATAAATTGATGGAGAGGAGATGAAATTGGGTAAGCACAAGAGTGAAATAGGTGAAAACTAACCTTAACAATGTTATTTCCTATCATTTCTAGTCTACGCCATATCTATGTGTCTTCAATACCAAAGTCCAACCATATATATTTGTAATTGTATCATGTTCCACATGTTTGTAAATGAGTGTTGTTCTATTGAGTCTAGATGAGTTGTTAATTGCATAATTTTCTAGTATTACAAGCCTCTTAGGAAAATGATACCTGGTCTTATCATGGTTTATTACTTGAAACAATTTGGGCACTTGCCGAGCCACTCAACAAAAATAAGGAGTGATTTAAAATAATTACTCACGGGAGTTGAACGATATAGTTAGTTGGACTATTTGATACAATAGTGGTTATACTCGTTGTACAGAAGTGGTTAAACTCGTTTTAATCTTTTCAATGATTAGTTGAACCCTTTAAGAGTACTTAAAGAAGAACTGGATGTAGTTCAGTTCGAGTTAACTAATATAAAAACAAGTTTGCTTCCTTGTTATATTTACCGATTTTTCCAAACGCATTATAAAAAAGCTTAAGTATTCAACACTGTGTGCAGACCGTCTAACCCCTACAAATAACGTCTAGTACTTCATTGTGAAAAAATGTTAAACTCTATTCATACCTCTCTTTTCTAAAGTGATTTGAAGTTAGATAAATTTTGTTTTAAAATACATTTTCTTTAAAGAAATGGTGTTTCTAAGATTTTATATTTAAAAAAGTAATCAAAGTTTAATTTTAAAATCCAATTTAAAAAAAAATCATGACTTTTTTACGTATGTAATTTTAAAAATGGTTTTTCTAACTATTGAAATATTAAGTTTTTAATATATATATATATATA
>NC_028351.1:33079469-33114756 GCF_000741045.1 Vigna radiata var. radiata
TATATATATATATATATATATATATATATATATATATATATATATATATATATATGTATGTATGTATGTATATATTTACAAAGCTTTTATATATTGGTTAGATTTAGAATCGATATAGAAAGTAACATGATGACAAAGTTATAATAAATTATAAAGATTTTTTAATACCATTTGCACCGAGGTCCAGTATATAAAGTGACACGACGATAAAATTATAGTAAATTACAAAGTTTTTCTATATTTGTTAGACCTTAAATTGGAATAGAAAGTGACATTATATCCATTAACGCTCCAACTGTTATAGAAAGTGATATTTTTATACTTGGTAAAGTCTTAATTGGTATAAAAAGTGAAAATTATCATATCGACGTTCTAACCAATATAGAATGTCAAACTTTTTATAATGATTAGTCAATGAACTGATATAAAAAAATTGAATTATATACAAATTCATCCCTACTCCTAACAAACTTTCTATACATATTATAAAATCGATATAAAAAATCGAATACTACAGTATATTCCTAATTCTATATCGATTTAAAAATCGATATAAAATAATTTTTTTTAAAATGGTATAAAACGACTTTTATGTAATAGTGAGAACAAAAGATAAATTAGAAATAACACATTTAAATCAAAATAATTACATAAATGTAAATCACTAATTCCCCTGCTTGAAAGCACTTTGTTGTCTAATAAAAAACAATATCAATACCTAAGAAGCAACTCCACACATAAAGAGTTTTTTAATTTGAAGCATATAAATCTTTAAGTATTTGTAAAGAATTTTCAAAACTTCAACCGACAAAATAAACACTTCCATTTGTTTAAATTAGTAAAAAAGTCATATTTCTTAATTAATTCAGATATACAAAATATAAAACTCTTACATACAAAATATAAAACTCTTGCATATATGATTATTATTTTCTTTCAAGAATAATGGACACTTAAGGAAGATCGAGAGAGAATTTAGGTTTAAAGAGAAATAAAATGCACCAATAAATTATTTTAATATATTTACGATCTTTTTCAAAAAAAACATCTTCGTTCTTCATTTAAAATGTAAACTCTATTATCTAAACTTAAATAAATTAAGTATACTTTTTTTACAAAAAAAAAAAAAAAATATTTTAAAAGGTTAAAAACACAAGCACTAAATAACAATCAATTTTAGAAAAAAAAAATAGTCACTCAATACTAATTTATAATTTAAAAATTATTGATATCCACAATAATTTCTATTACTAATACAAAATTATGAATGATTTGTGAGTTAGAGTCTAAATGACTCTCTAATATCAACTACCAAGAAATTAACGTCTAAATTAATTTCTAATTTTCAATAATATGAATTCTTAGTAGTTAAAATCTTGGAAGCTAATATTAGGGACAATTTTAAATCCTAACTCAAATTGATTATAATTTTGTATTTAAAGTAGTTCAATTAGATAACAAAGCTCACAAAAACACAGAAACTATTTTAGGTGTTTTATCCACAAGTTGGTATGCAACATAAAATAAACATAGAGTATATAGAATTGTCAAAGATAGATTTCATCTACTTCATTCTCATAAGCATTCACTTAATTCCAATTTCAAGTCAAATCAAATCGTAAGATTATTCAAATTTTATCCCTAAAGACTTTAAGCCTACGGTAAGTCATCAACGTCCAATCCCTTTGATCATCAACCAACAATCATGCATTAAGTTTAAAAGTATTAAGATTACTAATTAACCATGTCTTATCCGTAGATACAAGTTTCATTAGGTATTTAATTCCAGTTTTATTCAAAAGATATTTTTCATCACATCAATAACAACAAATCAAGTAATGGGTGATCAAGCCACAATAATTATTAAGCATAAAAATTAAATACTAACATAAAATAGGAAAAACATATGCATTAACATCACAAAACACACAAGATTGAGTTTATTACATCTAATCTCAACAAAAAGTTTAGGTCTCCATGGTAGAGAACCTCGGGCTTACAAATTGAAGAGATAAAAAAGAAATTGAAACCATAAAGAAGATGAAGGCTTTTTTCCCAAGGCACCTAGCAATTCCATGCTTCCATCATACCTCCCCTTCGCATTTCCAACTCCAATCTACAACTCATCTTCCTTTACAACCCCAAAAGGGAAAAACCACCATAAGTGAAGGAGGAAACCTAGGAAGGAGAATAAGAGCTTTCCAACACTCCAAACAACTTCCCAAGGCCTCTCCTAAGCACCTAAGGTGAACAGAAGTCGTGAAAATGAGGAGTTGCCCAAAACCCTTGGGAGAAGCATGAATAAATATTCATTTTTAACATATCAATGATTTTACTGCTCAACGTCATCTCAACACCACTCAACGTCATTTAATAAAATGGAAAACAATAGTTCTATGTTGAATTAGCGCTCAAGACCACTTTTCCACTGCTCAACACTACTTGTGCAAAGGTGGTTGGCGCTCAACCCCACAAATGTGGTGTTCTATCCAGACAATTTGACAATATTTTGTAATTGAAGCACTGGACGTGATCCCAATGGTGTTCGACATGAGTGTTTACTTCAAATTGATCTTTCCTTATCCAAAACATGATTGCTTAAATTCTTGTTTGTTTTCCTCCACTAAAATTGCTCCTTGTTTATTCACACTCAAACAAAAAGACTACTTGAAGATAAAACAAGATAAGAATTAGTAAAGAAATGATTTATTTATGACAATAAACAAACAAAACTAGATAACAATGAGCATTATTAGATATCAATAATTTTTAATTTATAAATTAATATATAAATTAGTCCCTATAATGACTAATTATTTTTTATCTTTAATATTAGTTGTTATTTCATTATATTTTGTAGTGAGGCGTTAATTTTTTTTAATAAAATTTCTTTTTTTTTTCTAATAAAAATTTTCAACGAGCATTTTCTCAAGGCTCAAATCCCATTTTGGTTTTCTCATTCTTAAAAAAAATTCCATTACATCCCTAATTTTTATTTGATTTAATTTAGTGTTTTAATTTTTTAAAATGATACAATTAGGTCATTATGTTATATTAACATTAGATTTTTGTTAGGATTTATACATCAAATAACTTCATATACAAGGCCTATATAAAAATTCCAAACCAAATAAAAATTAAATATCTAATTTAACTTTTTTATAAGAATTTAATGACAAAATATGATTTTAGTCTTTTCTTAATAATGCTCACCATCCAAAAAAAAAATGTATGTAGATTGTGCAATATCTAAGACTTAAAATTTCCATGGTCATTAATGTGTTTTACTTATATAAAGAAAATTGAAGTGGAAAATTGATCAAAGACATAAATTTTAGGTTTGCACGTTCGTACCGCACGTGTATGAAAGTGTGTAATGCATGCATCCAAATTTGACCATTATGTTGCGGAGAAATATTCTATAAAAGTTTATGTTAGAGTAAACGTTGTTAGTATAAATTTCAAATTGCGTACACTTTTGAGCTTCTTACACCATTCAACATTTGTCTAATTTGAAAAACTGTCAATAAAAATGTTTGATTTATTTCTTTGTTTGGTAAACTACTACTCCAATTAATAAACATCCTCAAAAAATTAAAAAAATAAGTATTTTTACATAACCGAGATAATTCAAAAAAAATCTTTAAATGAATGGATTTTAAAACATATGATGATTGATCTAGTCCACGTCAGAACATAAATGACAGTTCATTCTCTAATTGTACATGTGAAAATATGACCGTTATCGATTTAGACGACACTAGTAAAAAGGACTAAATTGAACACAAATTACGATCTTTAGGACAATATTGAAAAAAAAATATTGGGACCAAAACGAGTGCACATGACAAAAATAGGGACCATTAGTGCTATTAAGCCTATAAAATAAGTTATTTTATTTCTGGTTCTTATTAAAAAAGTAATTTAATATGATAAAATTAAAAATATTTGTAAAAACAAATAAAATATACAATAAGATATTACCAATTATGTGTTTAAAACTTTTTGTAATTTTTGTAAAATCATCTGATGAAAACCGCTAGACAAAATTCTAACTTGTTAGATGGACTCTAGAGGTTTACATAAATAAAGTTAGTTAGATGAAAGTTTGACATAACTTACACATTTTCAAAATATTTTTGCAAACCTTATTTTAGAAAACTCCTTTTTCTTTGGATGGATGTAATTTTATAATATTCAATTGAAAAAGTTTAAGAAGAAATATTTACACATGTTTTTTTATATTAGTTTATTTATAAACTTGATTAAATATTTTGTAACAATAATCAAGTTTTATTATGTAAATTGTCGCTGTAAAACATACGTAATCATTTTTTCCACTTCGATCACTCTTGAATAAAATAAAGAATTATTTGAATCAGTCTCAATTAAATCAAATGTTATTTAAAATGTAATTAATCTTGGTTAAGATCACGTATTTGAAACACTCACTTCTAGCTAAACTAAATATTATTTGAAATATAATCAGTGTTTACTAAATATTTTTATTTTACAAAGAGTGTAATGTAAATGACTACAAGTTTACTAACTAAAGGATGATAATGTTCCGAACTGATACAAAGTCAAGTATTTAAAAATTGTTTACACATATATTCTTATGTCAATGGTTGTTAATCCTTTATTTTTAAATAAATATTTTATATATAGAGGTTGAGAAGAAATACACGTCATAGATTTCTTTTAGTCATTAAGATCTCTAAATAAGATTTTTTTTCTTTCATATTATAATATTAATATTACGTTCAAAATCATTATCTTTATAGTCTATCCAAATCTTAATTTATAATAAAAGATACATGTATTAGAAAATAGTTTTTAAGTATCATTCAATTTCACAAAACCACCTTATACAGTAAAATTTGCATTCACTAATATATTATAAATTAGTTTTATTTTTAGTTGGGATTTCTAACAACATATATACTTATATTTTCTATAAAATATTATACCATATAATTTTTCAATAAATATTTTATCTCATAGTATATAGATTATTTGTATGCTTTTAATATCATTATAGTTGGAACCACCACTTTAATAACTAAGATTATTGAAGCTTGGAGTGGGAAGTTACAACAACATGTCTTGAATTGAAAATTTAGGGTTGTAGGAATTGCCATGTGAATAGGTAACAGTATGTCATTGTCGGAAACAAGAAAAAGAGCTTCAACACTTTTAGAATAAAATATATGATATTTTATTTATATATGCCTAAATAGTATTGTTTATCATAAGTTGGCGAAACTTTTTATTGCATTTGAAATTGATGAAGTGGTTATTTTAAGAAAATATTTAATTTATAAATGTAAATTTAATTGTTTATTAATATTTTAAAACATATTTATGAAATTTAAATCATTTTAAAAGTTTATATAAAATTTTATACATATAAAATTATCACCAAAAACTCTTCCTCCTAACCTAATGAACTGATTCTATTTTTTCATTATATGACACTTAAAAAATTTATTAAAACTTTTAAAATAAATGTTAGTTATGTATCTTAAAATAAATATTAGAGAATAAAAATAGTGATTCAAATTTTGGAGGGATAAATTTTATAAAAGAATATTGAAACTGAAATAAAATTAACGCAAATAAATAACCATGATTTTAAATTTAATAAAGATGAAAAATTAATAAGAATTACAAAAATCAAAACTAGTTAATTTTACATAAACAAAAAGTATATTTAATTATGAAATTTAATATTTTTTTTTTAAAACTTATCTTTTCTTTTCAATTAGGTGTTTTATATAAACGACTTACTTGTCTATACTAAATTTTAAAATTCATCAATTTCGTAATTTTTTTTAAATATCCTCTTTACGTAAATTTCTCAAGATGTACGTGAATTTCATTACAATTTTTGGTAATGTATAATTACAACTTTTCTCAAACTTTAGATGCTTATAGTCCCTAAGTCTCATTAAATTATTTTATATATTTCAACAACTAGTTTTTAGAAAAATGGTATAAATTTTAATTATTTTACTAATTTCATATACCCTAACATATCCTGTTATTTTACTTATTCTAAATGGACTGGCCCAATTAACAATCCTATCGTCGGTGTGCACTCCCATGGTTTACTTCTGCACCTCCATGGGTATTAAAAGACAAAAGTACCCCTTACTTGTTCCTGTGTGGTGTTGTGCACTCATGAAAGAATCATCTCAGGATTCTACATAAAAAAAGTTACTGGATTGTGAAATCTACCAAATCTTACAATCTAGAAAAAAATTT
The DNA here is from genome assembly GCF_000741045.1 of Vigna radiata var. radiata. Classification (NCBI taxonomy): domain Eukaryota; kingdom Viridiplantae; phylum Streptophyta; class Magnoliopsida; order Fabales; family Fabaceae; genus Vigna; species Vigna radiata. The sequence goes on from NC_028351.1 coordinate 33,085,737, forward strand.
CATGTAAAAAATTTCCATAAAAGCAACTCAGGATCATATACTATTTAGAAATCGTTCTTTTCATAAAAAAACAATTTTCGAATGGTGTAATTCAAAAGATTTTTAAATTTCACGTTCCAAAAGTTAAAATTATAATTTGAATTACACAATCTAAAAATTAAAATTAACTTTTAAATTACGGTTATATGTTTTAAGTTTCAGATTGTACAATATCAGATATTTTCAAATTGAACAATTCTAGAAATAACGCTTTAAGCCGAAAGGTAAAATGAAGATTTTAATATTCATGGAGGGGTAAAAAAGATCCCATAAAATAACTGATGTGAACAAAGCCAGCAAGGCTTAATGGCTTCTTCTTTGAACGATTAAAAAGTTTATAGCAGAACCAGAGATAGAGAACAAAAAGTAACAATTTATAAATAGCATTAAAAATTCAGAAAAACTTGCAGATAGAAGTGAATGTAAGATTGTTTCAGAAAGGTACAGATTTTGCAAGATATCAAAGGGTACTGTAACGTAGGTAAGGTTAAAAATAGGATGGCAACAGAGTTTGTGAGTTAAGCATAGTGGATATGATCCTGCAAGTTTTTAACTAGCACTAGAGGTTAAGCAATGGTTGTGAATTGCAAGGTTTTTCCTTTTTAGAGAAGGTCAAGAGAAAAGTTTGATCCCTACATATGATTGAAGGGTTGGACCCGAAAGCGAAACATTTGTCCAATGGACTTGGCAAGACAAGAAGAAACAACACAACACAGTGCAATGCAGCCTATAAGGGTCCCCGCATGACAAACATACACCCCTGCCATCTGATATTAAAATCACTTTCTAAAATATTTCCCATTTTTATGATTTTGGATTGAAAAGTTGAAATGACGAATCAAAGTGAACCAACCAGCAAATGATGAGCCAGAAGGACTTGATTGCAGCCTTTGAACTGCACATTCATGGAAGGGGACCAAGCCTGAGTTTGTGGCAGATGGGTACCAAGTTGTGTTTTTGCTAGGTGCTGCATTGCATTAATTAAAAGGCACAAATACAGGTAAACATGTAGAAACAGAGCTGTATAGGGAACCCACCTATGAGCACCACATGTATTGGAAAAGTACCCCACCTTTCAAACAATTGCAGAGGCATGTAAACGGATGACCCCATCAAAATATGCAGGTTTTCTATACATCCAATTGCCCCCCTTCTCGTTACAAAAGAATAATGATAATTATGAAAAGGATAATATAATATTTTTTTTTTTTCATTATTGCATAGGAAATAATACAATAATCCACAACACCGAATACATGTACTTGGCTATTTCTGTATATTTGAAACGATGAAATGCAAGAAGCAATGTTTCACATAATTATATAAATATAACCAACTATCGGTACCCTACCTACTACCACTATGCTTCCCTTGCATTCTACCTTGGGTCCTAAAGGAATATAACAACTGTTGTTTCATCTGAGTCTTGCTCAATCATTCTTTTACTGCAATTTCTTCTAAAGGCATACGATGAACTGAATTCAAGACAATTTCTTCAAATATACATTCAGTATACTAGAGGTTCTTCAGAGAAATGGAAAATCCTTTTTGCTTTATACCATACAGGTTAAGTCATGTTGTAGTAAACTAAACCTCAGTTCATTTCTGACTGTAACATTGGGAAGAAAGCCCAGCTGTTCGCTGATCTACCTTCCCTCCCGGCAACCCTCCTGTTAGTCCACCACTCAGACCCACTGCCACCAGTACCAGAAACAACTCCTTTACTGCTGTCAAAATTGAATTCTTTAGAAGAATTTACAGAATTCTGCTTATGGAAACATTGCTCTCCTTCTCCAACAGGATTGTATGGCTTGTCATCTGTTTTCTCTGTACACACATTACAGCTAGTATCGGTGTCTCTTTGCACCCTTTCTCTGTCAAGAGGGTCTTTGGCCAGTATACCTTGAGAGGACCCTGACATATTTCGAAGCAATACCCCAGTTTTATTAGCAAGACACCGAGCAACGTCTTCCCCTGTTAATTCAAATGAAACTCTGTGATCAACCAATGTTGCATTACTTGGATGTCCACTGTCCGAGTTAGCAAGAGTTGCTTCCTTAGAAATCCGGTTTTCCACAGAGATGTTTTGATTGGTTGGCCCGGCACCATCGGGTGTCAAGCAGCCAGAACCTAACCTGGATTCCTGCCCCAGACCATCAGGTGTCACACACCCAGAACCTAACCGCGAAGCCAGCCCAACACCATCAGGAGTCACGGATCCTGAGCCAAGTCTTGAACCTTGCCCGGCACCATCTGGTGTCAATGATCCAGATCCTAGTCTTGAACTCCATCTTTGGGTGGAGAAGTGTTCAACACCCAAGATCTTTGGTGTTTCCCCTTTGCGGAATTCAAGAGTAGGGGGTCTATCAGGAAATGGGGTAGAAGTGCCAGAAGTTGAAAATGCTGATCCAGGTGATATGAGTTGGCCACCTGGGCTTCCAGGATATTGTTGGTAAGGCTGAAAATCATAATTGTATAATGCAAACTTTTGATTCCCACTACTTTTCCGAGCCCTGTCCAGAGAAGATGCCAACAATTGAGCAAATGGAACGTCCGGGGACGAAGGTGTTGTTTGATGCACAGATTCGGGTGGGGGAGTAAAAGGAGCAGTGGATGGTTCAGTTGTGAAGTTGGAAAATACGGGCGGAGAAACTAGTTGAGTCTCATAGGCATATGGACCAATGGTGAACATGGATGCTGGACCACCAGAAGAGTAAGCATTGGCCGCAAGAGAAGAGAGTGAAAGTAATCCAGGCGGTGATTGAATAGCAGATGGGGGATCAGATTGGATTAAAGATGCAGGAGAAGATGGAGGGGCAATGAATGGCATTACAATGGCAGTTGAAGGATTTGGTGGTGCAGTAGCAGCAGCAGCAGCAGTTGGACCTGTTGGTGCAACAGGTTCAGGAACAAGGACAGCATGGCCAATTCGCTTGCTGCTTTTACTGCTTTTACAAGATCCAAAGCACCAATATTGGCTCCAGCAGCCTCCCCAACGTTTTTTCTGCAGTTAGTGAAGAATAAATTATTCATTCAAAGTTGGACAGAATCAAAACATACTCAGTCACCAACAATAGCAAAGCATTTGCTGAGAAAGAAAAATTTTAGGATATACCAAAACAGTGCTGGATTTCTAAATTACACATTATCCAATTCACATGGTTCAATATTGCATGACAGAGAGAGCTTTGGCCAAAAAAATTATATTACACAGATTTGGAATATCCGTTACTATTTTAATTTCCATAGTAAGCACGTTTAATTTTCTGATACCTAATCAGTATACAAACATTCGAAATTATTTCAAAATTCATTCACAGCCTTCTAATGCGTAGATATGATTTGCATTACGATACAGGGTAATACTAAGGCGTAGATTCATCAACCTGCAATGTGGCTTGCTGCAATTCAAGTTATAATGTCCTCTTTATGGTGCATGTATAATCAAGAAATAATTTCATGGTAGAAAATTGAGTAAACTTGACATGGTGATGATTCCATAAACTTTCTTTACATGCCAATAATGAATTTTTTTTCAATTGAGAGCATTGTGCTCTGATATGTGATTCTAATTCAAATGTGAATTAAAACTGGTGATTATATAGTCATGGGAGACTGACTTCAATGATTTCACCATGAAAACAACAATGCCACAAACTGCTACTTTTCATGTTGCAGACCTTTGATTGTGCTTTTCATAAACTTTCCAGGTTTAATGTTTCAAAAACATTAAATTAATAAGCCTGGAAGTATTTGTCAGAGTCTGAAATTGACGGCACCCAAAAACAAACTTGTCTTGCAGAGTAGCAACAACGGAATTTACATATTGAACACCATTTGTGAATAGGATAAGTTTGAAAATAGATAGTGGTGGCCATAAATACTGTATGATTTTTGTGAGTTGTGGCAATGATTGATCTATCAATGCAATCACATTGGCAAATTTTTTCCTTCTTCTATTAGAGAAATAAAGTCATGTTTTCTGTGTCACCATTCCAAATCATTACATGTCAACCAAAGTCTGTTCATGTAACTCTTCCGTGTTCTAAACAAAATAATTATGCACGCATTTGAATTTAAATGCATGTTGAGTTGATTACTAGGTGTAGTTAGCTATTATATCAAACATTTAACAGACCTAGAAAACTTAGGTTTGTCTTCTTTACTTTCCAACGGGTAGGTTGATGAATCTATGCATTACTAACACCCCATCCTCACTTTCAAACCACTAAAATCAGCATCCCATTGACAAAACTAACATTGTCATCACAATCCACTTTCAAACTCATCTTATTTGTCAATGGGGATCAGTGATAAGTAAATTTCACTGTCACTGCTTAGTAGAACAATTTTGTTTCCTGGCGCTGCCAATTTCAGACTTTTAACCAAGTTCTCTTCATTTGAATTGATATGGTTTTAAAACGTAAGTTTGAGAGACCAGCCAAAAGTACCTAGCATAATAAAACTTATAGTGCTCATGAAAAGCAATATCAAAAGTCTACAACATGAAAAATTAGCAATTTGTCGGATAGCAAACACATATGTAGATAACTAAAGTCAGTTCCCCGTGATTATACAACACCAGTTTTAATTCACATAAGAAATAGAACCACATACCAAGTCAACAATTGAGGAGAAAGAAAGTATATGGAATCATCTTGTCAAGTTGTTGACTCAAAATTTTCCACCAAAAGATTGTTTCTCAATTAACCGAGCACAAAGTGAACATTATAACTTGAATTGAATAACGTCAAACAGCAGATTACAAAACTCGAGCGCAAAATTAACACGAATACTTTGTACTAACAATAAAATGAAACCTCCGATAGCTAGGTATATCAATCAAAGCTCACACAGTAGACAACAAAATTTATAAATTTGGAAATTCAAAACTGCACGTGGTTCTTCACTTGCAAATCCCTGTCTCTGCTTAATTATTAAACACAAATTAAAAAGCTTAAGAGTTTTACATTAACACAAATAACATGTACCAACAATAAAAAACGAAACCTCCGAAAGATAGGTATATGAATCAAAGCACGCAAGGAAGGCAGAAAACACGACAATTTATAAAATCAAAAAATGAAAATTCAAGGCTGACTCTGTTTCTTCACTTGCAAATCCCTGTCTCAGATTAACTATTAAACACAAAATTCAGAAACTGTGAAAAAGAAAAAACAAAGAGGGATACACCCCAGGATTCCCACTCCAAAGTTCTCTTCTTTTTACACCTTTTAAAGCCACAGACGAAACAGTTTCAGATGTTGAAAACGAAAAGAAAAGAGAAAAAGAAAAGGTGATTCAAAATTTCAAACCTTTCGACGCCACCACCATCCAGTCAAACAAGACTAGACCAGACCTTCACCATGAAAATAAAATAAAATAAAATAAAATACAGAAAACCGAGAAACATTAGACACAAAACACGAAATAGAAAACACAGAACACAAGATCCCATTTCCCCTCTCCTTGGCACGTTGTTTTATCGGTACACAACAAGGCCTCCAATTTCGAAAATCGAAAAGAGAAAAGAAAAAAAAAACAAAAATCAGGCGCACGTACATACTACAAGCAAAACAAACATTCACAGAGAGAGAGGAGAGCAGAGAGAAACTCACCGGCGCGGCGGTGGGCTGGACTCTGGATTCGGCGGTAACGATGGCTGTGGCGGCAGCGCTGACCGTCTCCAGGGTGGTGTTGTTGCGGCTTCCCATGGCGGGACTGGAGCTGAACATAGAATCTCTTTCCGGTCACCGGAGATCGGGAATCGTGGGCGGCGCAAGCAGGTCGCGGGCAGATGCAATCATGGATTTGGGAAACGGAGAATTGAAAAACAAAGGAAAAAGAATAATAAAAAAAAGCTCAGATAATGAAATAGAAAGTGTGTGTGAGAGAGAGAGAGAGAATGGAAAGTGCGTGAATGATTGATCACTCAACGGAACAGAGAACAGAAGTGAAGTGAAGATGGAAATGGAATTGACAATGAAGAGAGAATTATTAAATTATTATTATATTATATTATATTTATTGTTATATTATTATATTATTATATTATATGGTTGATAGTTATGTTATGTAGAAGAATAGAAACATTATTATTGTTGATTCTCTCTCTAAGTTTGTGTCTTCCTTCACTTCCCCTGCAGTCTATATCCTCCAGTTACCTCCATTTTTGCGCCAAACTATTGCCACGTCACCTAAAACCATGTTGGCCCCACTCTATTTATTATATTAATATAATAATTTTACCTTCCTTCTTCCAAATATATTAATACTATATGAGATTATTCTGATTGCTTTTTATATTTCTTTTTTTTTTTACTCTTATAGCAGTAAGGTAATACTTTCAAATGTTAGTATAATGTATGAAAGGTATTAACTTTCTAAAATAGAAAAGATATTGGAAAAATTGAATGTAATTAAAATTTAGTGATCTTGGAACAGAAGCTATTGATGGTTTTAGAAAACATGATTATTATTTTTCTTCTATTTTTATAGTTGCATAAGTAGTCAATTTTTCACTTTGTTTTTCTGCTTTTTTTTCCAAGGATGTAAACACACATGGCTAGATAGATATCATTTTCATGAACAAACTAAACTATAGGATGAATATATATATATATAGCATTGTTAAGATGTTCATTGGTATGCATGACTAGTTATCATCTTGTCCTATGTTGGAAAAGATAGCATTAATTAAAAGCAATTACATATAGCTAGATGACCATATAGATAGAGGCTATTAATTATTCTCGATTAAAAACTAATATACCAAAAATGACATGGTTAATTCAACAATTATATTCAAAATTTTCAATGATATTATCAAAACTCATATCATAAGGTTGAGATATTTCATAAATTTAAATATTTAAATATTTCTATTTATATTATATCTATCAATTGAAATGGGATGCTTATTCTAACTTCAAAATGAAAAGAAAATAAAAAAAAAATTGTTTAAGGTGAAGCTACACATCCTCACGTGGCTCTAATAATATACTAATTAGATCTTAGTTAGCATGAAATAAAAAAGATTGGTCTAAATTGCAAGTGGAAGTTGAAAAGCGGTTTAAGAAAAAGCTAGGTTGTACCATATATTAATAATTTAATATTACTAATATTATTAATATTGACAACTAACTATTACATAGTTTCATGCAATGCAAACTAAGATTTCTTAATAATTAAGATCTAGGAGTAACAGAGTTAGGGATAAAATAGTAATGATGACAGCTCACGATGTTGGTGTTAAAGTACGCAGTTGCCCTTGCATTTGATATGAAATTACTGTTTTGCCACTGGGTGAAAAAGGCAATGATATTAAGGGTGATGTGAGATACTCGTGATTCACTGCATCAGTTGTTCTTGTTGTTTTGCTGTTGCTTTTTTCTGAGCATTCACGTGACACTTGTGATTGTTACTCTGCTGTCGGGACCACGTGCGTTTCTCCTGAACTTCTCTCATCCTGCCAATCAAGAACGTTCGTTTTGAATACTTCGTGATCTGATGAGCGCTTGACTGGATCACAGTCGTCATCAAATAACTGTCAAGGTTGAGAGAAAGCGTTGCAAAATCCAGCCATTTTGCGGAAATATTTTTACAATAAGTAGTTAAAATAAATAAAATTACAATAAAACCGATATCTACAATAAAAATAATAAAAATATTTGCAGAGCGATATTTAACTACTTATGTTTACATTCAATAAAACCGATATCTAAGAAACAAAAAATAAATAAAAATTAACATACTTGTAACATACTGTAAAGATTAATGATAGTAAAAACTTTATCATACTTGTAACATAAGTAGTTAAATATAATTAACATGCACGGAAAAGTTTAGTTTAATAATTGCACAGCAATGTTTACATTCCTATGTCTCTCTTATTCAAATTTTTAATTATTTTATCCATATGCACTGTGTATATATTGTTATTATTGAAGACAAATGAAACGATCAAATATTAGAATTTATAGAAGATTCCTTTGTCTGAGTGTTTGTGCAAAGAAAACCTTCCAACACTTACATGTTTCATGTTTGTGAAATGACAATATATTTTGTTTAACTTAAAATTGTCAAATTACTGTTTATGCAAAAACATTCAAAGTCCTTTTAATTTGTCTAAATTTGTTGACCTGTAACCTTATATGTTACTACCATGTTATGTGAGATTATAAGCTTATTTGTTAATTGACACATTTTAACATTGTCAACAAAAGACATGGTATTATGTCTTCTTGCTAATAATAGTGGCCATATACAAACAAAGGTCACACAAATAAAGATTTCTAGAAAAAAAAAAAAAAGTGAATTATTTGCTGTGTCAACCTCAAAACAAACCATAAAAGAAAAAGAAAAAAAAACCATATAATATATATATATATATATATATATATATATATATATATATATATATATATATATATATATATATATATATATATATATATACTTCATGCTTTAATATGTTTGAAATATAATTTCGAAATATAGAGAATTAAAAAACTTTAATATTGTAGGTTGGTACGGCAGACTATTTTTTCAATATTTAGCATGTGAGAAATACTTTATATGCGAAATATAACTTGGCTCACTAGTGCAGAAACGATGTTTAACGTCGATTAATTTAGACTTTTAATGTCACTTACACAACAAACGTTTATAAGGGTGACGTTCATGGGATGTCGAAAATCCTCTTAACCGACGTCAATATAAACGTCGGTTAACGACATACACCGACGTCCATATAGACATCTACCTATACCCACACCGACGTCTAATTTCTCTATATAGACGTCCACCTATGCATAAAACCGACATTTACATGAATATATAGAGATTTAAAATGACACTAACCGACGTCTATGTTCCTTATAGACGTCGGACCTGGCACTAACCGACGTCTAACAAAGACATTGTGTTTTAGTGCAGTTTTGATCCAGACTTTCTGTAGCATAGGGCAACACTCTCCTCTCGCTAGTTTCCCCACAAAAAAAGCTTGCATCTTTTGAATCTTCTATGACATTTCAACCCAAAACCGAACCTTGGTCCATGACTACTTCCCATTATTCAACCGCAAAAGAAAAAAATTACGTTGACACGAGAACTAGACAAGGACCCAAGTTCCATTTTGGGTCGAGAAGCCATTGAAAACTCAAAAGATCATCACTCTTCTTGTGAGGAAACCAGCAAGGGAGAATGTTGTACTATGTTACCCAAAGANAGGATCAAAACTGCACTAAAACACAACACAAAGAAAGCAAATTTTAATCAGTTCAACCATAANATAATAGATGAAAGACTAAATAAAGTTTAAACTGTAAGCATAAAAAAAAACCATGCACCTGGGAAGCAAGAGAGAAAAAGGAGAGGAGGAAGATGAGAAACAACAATAGAATGCCGAAAAGAGAGAAAAAGAAGAGGTGTGACAAGAGAAAAAGGAGAAGAGGAAGACGATCGATATTAGAAACTGAATGCCGCGAAGAGTTGCGGTGTATTTAAAATGGAATTGGGCGTCGGTTATTCTCCAGAAACCGACGTCTATAGACGTCGGTTTTCGTACTAATGTGACGTCCAAGTGAACATTTAAAACTGACTTTTCGAATACCCATTAGACGTCGATTTCTGTCAGGGGGAACCAACGTCTAGGAAGCTAAACCGATTGACGTTTGATATCCTGTCAGGGATGTTCACGACTGTTGGTATGGGACACCGACGTCTATAATAACATACACGTCGGGACCCTAAATAGCCGACTTCTCAGGCCCTCGAGTTTTGTAAACATAATCATTACAGGTATTATAGATGTCGCGTAGCCCGAGATAGCGACGTCAAAATTGAATATTTTTTGTCTTTCCCGCCTTCCAAACATGCCTTAGACGTCGGATTTGGACTACGTGACGTCTAAGCACCTGAGAAAGGTGAAAAGCATTAAATGCAGCCCAGTAGACGTCGAGGTGTTGTAGTGCTGACGTCTCCCATTTTTTATTTTTTATTATTTTAACGTATGTATGATTGATCATCGAAAGGTGATTTGGATGGACTTCCTCTTGCAATGAAAGTTTCTTTGTCCACTTGTGAATAATTAATTTTTTTTTATTATATTTTTTAATTGTCATACGGGTAGTTTCCATATCTAAACTATCATAATTCTTTGTTTAACTTACCACTTTTCTTTTATATAAACTTATTAATCACATTTATAAGAAAATTATTACTATTAATAAGAGAAAATTATCTCTATTTATTAAGGTAAATACATGTGTCTTACATAATTTATTAGGAAAAATCATATAAATGTGATACGAGTCCAACTCACATAAGAAATTGATACTACTTTTAACTCAAAATCTCGAGGCATTTAGTTAATGAGTTTTTTTTTCTTATATAGTGTTCAACTTTGCCATTTTTACCTAATATGAGATTTAGACTCACAATTCAATTATTCTCAACAATCTCCACTCAAGAGCGAATCTTTTTCCTATGATATATTTTCCTCGGTAGTGTGATCATAGATATAAGAAAGGATTACCATTAAGTGAGGATTAAGATATAAGAGAGGATTAAGTGAGTTACAAGCTAGAAAAGAGTTCATTTTGCTACTAAATTGATGCTTAAATAATGATAAGAATTACCATTATCAGTGATCCTCCTTGGCATTTCTCTTGGATCCTTCTAAGTGGCATGTCTTCTAATTCATAAGTTTCCTCTCCTTTCTCTCTTACATTTTTAGTCTTTTAATTCCATTTATTAATTATTCTTGTCTATTCTTAGTTTTATTAATATATATGGATGTTGTTCCATATCATGTAGTATCTAAAGCCTTAGGTTTGGTCATCTTTAGGAAAGAATGGTAGGTACAACGCTCAACGAACATTAATTTTTGCCCTCACTGCTTTTTTAGTAACTTGCTTTTTTGAAGTCCATTTTGAGTCAAATTTGTTTCTATGGCTTCGTTTGCGTGTTATGAAAAACTTCCAATTCTTATTCCATATTAACTACATACTTTACTATGTTCATTTGGTGATATTTCATTCAATACTCCATAGTTTGTTTGTCGCTTTTGTTATTCCTACTTTATTTAATATTAATTGCTTGTTGTTTGTGTGTTTGTTTATGGATGTTATACTTCATCAAGAACACCTCAAGAGTGATCTAAAGACTCCAATTAAGTTCCTAGAAGTGGTCCAAAAAGTTGTTGTCCAAATACTAAAAATAGAACCTTCTAACATAAGCAACAAGCACATCTTGGAAGTCTTCAACAAGTAGACTTCTAAATTCTTTTTGTTTTCTTTTCCAGCTATTTTGTTTTTGTCTTATTTGGTCCATATTGAGTCTTTATTTTATGTTTATACTTTGATTTTAGTCATATGTGGTTCCTCTTTAGAAGTTTTCTAAAAAAAAAATTCTTGAATTGCACTTGTTAGAGTCTTTTGCATCATTGCTCTTGTGTGCTGAATTGAGATGGATTAAATTAGGATTTAAGTGTGTGTGTTTTGCTTGTATGTTCTCCACTAAGTAAAAGTACTCATCAAACACAAAATTCACTTTGGATCAAACACACATACACATCTTGTCTTGTCTTGGCCAAAACTGAAAAAAAAAAAAGAGTTGCATCAATCAACATTGAAAATAAAATTTCATATGCTTGCTATTTGCTTCTGGCTAAGACTTTATGTTCTTCTTGTGTGTGTTTGACATCAATTTTTGAGCTTTTAGTTACTTCATTTTACATAATATATTGAAGCATGTCAAATTATTTCCACTCATTTTAGATCTTTCTCTTCATTTTTGTTTGTGTATTCGTTTGTTGTAGTATTTTAGATGTGCCTTTGTTTTGATTCCTTCATTTTTTTTCTTGTTCTTTTGTCTCTTTTAGTACTTTAGTTTACTGTCTTTTTTATGTACCAATTTTTCTTGCTTTACTAGGTTCCTTTTACATTAATGTTTAGTAGTTTTCAATTTAATTTTTTTGCCTTTTGAAGTGTCTGTCTCTCAGATTGTGTCCTTATATGTGTTTAGGTTAATTATACATCCTTCCACTTGTATTTTTCACCGATTAAGTGCTTTGAATTCTGACTTTGAGACACCATGCTATCTTGAGTGAAGATTGCATGTGACTTAGAGTGATCCTTCTTTTTTTTTTGCCAAAACCGTGAGCCTTCAACCAATGAGTATGTTGTTATTTTTTTGAGTGAATTTTGTTGATGTCTAACTTGTTTTGTTGTGATTTTTCTTGTTGTTTGGTGTTGTAAAATGTCTACAAGTTCAAGACAATCCTCCTCCAAAAGAGATAACACTCATGGAAGCACATCTAGCAAGTTGGACATGAAGAAAATATTCAAGTAATCTAAAAACAAATTGATCTTCTCAACCATAGAATGCAGAAGGAGTTCAAGCATATCAATTTAGAAATCTCTAACATCATATCAATTGAGCATAAACATGTATAAAACAATTTTATTGGTTTCCCTTACCTAAGAAATTTTAGAAGATGTAAGAAATGGATGATGAAGAAGATGAATATGAAAATAGAAATTGAGTTTGTGATGAAGGGGTTTAATAGTAACTCAAAATGCAAAAGACAATGAGGCTTAAAAGTAGAGTTTTTAAGTAAGTCATATGAAACTAGTATTTTAGATTAATATATGTATTTGGTAATGTATAAATCATTTATTTATGTAACATTTGAACCTTCTTGCCTTTCGAAAAACTTATTTATACAGAGGAAAACTATATATACACTACGTATATACATTTTTGTGTGATATTTCAAATTACTTTATATTATTCTAATAAAGATTTGAAATATAAAGATTAATTGTGTTGTTACAAGTTATGGATTCAATTACTTGTACTAACATTTGAAAGTTTTCTAATTTTGAAAAGGAGAATGGAAAATGTTATGAGTTCAATTTTCTTATTATAACAAAATAATAACAATTAACAATTAACGTTTACTAATAAAAGAAAAAAAAAGGTTGAGTACCTTGTAGAGTTATCATTAAAATTAAACAACAATCACTTATAAATTCTTCATCAACTAAAATGATATTTTAATTAATATCTACAAAAATTATTTTTTTAATTGGAGAAAATTCTTAACTTAGAAACTCAAGAACATTTTCCATAAAAGTAAATCTAGAAAGGAGCTTTATTGTTGTGATGTAAAACCCTAATTTTATTTTTAAAAAAGAAAAAGAAAAAGGAAGGAAAAATGATAGAGAAAGTTGTTTGCATAGTTTATTTTATGTATGGTTGAGAGGGTAATGTTAGTGTGCACGTGTGCTGATCCACTTGCAATTTGGTGACATATGTGAATGGGTTTTCGTGCATTGCCCTCGTGTGTCTGTGGGTGAATGTGACATTCCCTAAAGGCTAAAGCATCTTTTTTTTATACTCTTTCTTTAAAATCTTCCATAGCTTTCATTCCATTCATATTTCAAATACCCTATTTTATTAATTTTTTTAAGTTAAATATTTTTTTTGTCTTTAAATTATAAAAACTTGTATTTTATCTCTATGAAGAAGTATTTAATGTTTGTATTTTATAAAAATACAAAATTTTCTTAACAAATAATTCTTAAAAGAGTTTTTCATGTAATAAACCAAATTTTGTAATGACAATAGTATATTTTTATGTATTATTTATTGAAAAAATATTTTACATAGTTTTAATAAAATAAACAGGCAAAATAATTTATAATTTATTTTAAAGACAAAACACGATTTGTTTAATAGTTTAAAAAAATATATTTATTTATTTTTATATATTTCTACCTTAAAATTTTGATATTTTAAAATATTAAAATTGGGGTATCTTAAATGAAGACAAAAAAAAAGAAGAATTAACAAAAAAGTTGGACTCTTTTTTTTCTTGTTGATAATTTATTTTCATAATAAAAAAACATATACAACATGAAGGCACCTCTAACATTGAGACTTTGAAAAGAAACTTGCTTATGATATGTTTGGAAAAGAAAAAGTAAATTAAGAAGAGATTAATTGAAATCCACTCTTAAAAATTGTGAATTGTTCAGCACTTGTGTCAATTGGCAGAGGATCTTTCTTTTAAAAGATTAGAAAAAAGCAACTTTTACTAACTTGACACCACTTTTTAACCTTGTCTATATGACATCAAAAGGTTGAATACTTCATAATTGAACCTATAATTATGCATATATGTGGCACATAATCAGTTAACCAATAAACAACCAAAAAAATTAAAAATAAAAATACCCAAAAGTTTGTTCTTTTAAGGTCAATGTCAGAGTGATTCATCTACTTTACATATGAATGGCTCACACAAGGGTTTTTCTCCTTTTTCACATCACTTTCCATAGCTAAGTGGATAAAAGAATTCAAGTTTTTTTTTTTCATATACTTGGTCGGTATAATTAGCAAGTTTTGATTCTTTCTTTGATTAGTGATTTGGATACCCTTTTGAATGTAGATAATTTATTATGTATTACTTTTTATTAATTATTTTAAAGGCGTATTTTTTATAATTTCTAATTAGTAAATGATATATAAAAATGTTTGAAATTAATTCTTTGACCTTTCTGATTTCCTTAATAATGTGCATGCAAATTTTTTCAATGAAACTTTTTGTATGGAAAGAATAAACTGTAAAAAAAAAGCAACTTTCCATGGCTAGGTGGATCAAAGAATTCAAGTTTTTATTTTTTTTATACTATTTCATATTTTTGGTCTATATAATTTTTAAGTTTTGATTCTTTATTTGATTAATGATTTGGACACCCTTTTGAACGTGGATAATTTATTATGTATTACTTTTTATTAATTATTTAAAAGGCGTATCTTTTATAATTTCTAATTAATAAATGATGTAAAAATGTATGAAATTAATTCTTTGATCTTTCTAATTTCCTTAATGATGCATGCAAATATTTTTCAATGAACTTTTTTTTATGGAAAGAATAAACGGTAAAAAAAAAAAGAAGCAACTTTAACGTTGATATGTTCTATTTCTTACACAACTTTTTCTTGAAAAGATGATAATCATATGAAAAAAGGACCCCATTATGATTTTCATCTTTTAAGAGAAATGCTAATAGTAAAAGATAAAAAGCATCATTCCAAAGTATTTTTTTTTTTTTAAATAGCATTATTCTTCTCCTTTTATCTTTATAACCCAATGAAGATGAATGACATTCCTAACCAATGTTACTTTCAAAATCTTTTAAGCATATTTCCATTATTCTCTTTAGAAGGGTGAAGATGGGGTTGTGGTATATGAAAGTTTGAAATTATTTGTTTGACTTTATAGATTCAGTTTCAATGATATGAATGGAAGTGAAGAAAGAGAGGGGAAAAAGACACTAACTTTATTCACATAGCTAATTCATAGATTGGTGGGTCCATTGGGGGGTGGAACTACCTGATATTTGACAAGATGCCTCTCTTATGGGGTGGCTTTGTGTGTCCATGGCCCTACCAGTCAAAAGCTAAGCCAGCACACCACATGTTCCAATTTAACAAGTAGGTGGTGTGCATCTACACATTTTAATATATATATTTTTTTTAAAATTATATATATAGAAAAGATTTATGTGAATAAGGTTCTAAAGACTTTTTAGGGTTACCACATATCAAGTTATCTTCACCAATGTCTTTTGAACTTATAATGAGTTTGCTTCTATTGAGAAACTTGATTAAGATTATACCATAAGAGAAATGAAAATGAAACATTTGGGTGTAGAGAATTTTTAAAGGGATGATGATTCTCCATTTTTATGGTGGTTTTTTAAGATTTTTCATCAAGATAACATGTTTGTATTTAAAAATTATTTTGATAATATATTGTGTATAATATTTATACAAAAAGTATCTTTTCTTTTAAGTTTTTCTTCAAGCCGGAATTAACTTAAGTTAATTTTTACCAAAGAAACAAAGAAAATAAAATTTCAGTTTAGGAAGTTCTTGAAAAAAATATGTTAATTTCTTTTCTTTTATTATCCGGAAATTGAATTTTAACTTGAAAATATATTATTTTACTCATGAATTAAATTGTAAAGTATTTAGCTTTTACATTTTAAAAAGATTATGTAAAATATCACTCCAATAAATCATATATATTAAAATTATGAGATTATGATATTTTGATAATTTTTTTAACAATATTTTGATAACAAGATAAGTGTCATTATTTTATTAGTTTGTTTAAATTTATATTTAAAAAAATATTCAAAATGAACCAGTTACAAACTATCACGTATATTGTTAAACTTTCTCGTAAGTTAAGTTAGAGGTTATTTTAAAGTTTCATTTATCCTATGAAAAATATTTCACAAACATATTATTTACCAAAGTTTCACAAAGGAATAGATTAAATACAGATTAAATACTTTATCATTTAGTTTAAAAACAAAATATAATTTTTATAATAACTAAAAATAAAAAATATATTTAATTTTATCAAAATCACACTATTTATGTAAATATTTGGTTAAAAGAAAGTATAGATGATGTGCATTATTTGAGTGAAAAAATGTGTTTTTTTGCTGTCATTTTAAGGATAAAATGCAGCACTCATGATGGATGTTTGAAAACAGGTTATGTTGAAAGCTGGATATGAACTGGGTAGCCTTTTCAATGAAGGGTCCAAAACTATTTAATTTGCAGAATCTGACAACTCTGTCACTAATTAATAAACTTTTTCTTTGTTTCAAATTTATCTTATGCCCTTAGATCCCACAGATTGAGTTTATAAATACAATAAAGATGCAAGTACACACGTACATCAAATTCAATTTATATATTTATATATAATTACATTTTTGGAAACTTCATTTTGTAAGAAAATGTCGTTGTATCTTACTAAACAAGGAAGACCCCATTGTCCAAAATATGTTTTTCTTTTTAAGTATAGTATTGATAGAAATAATGTATTAATTATATAGTTCATATTCTCATTGTAAAATTGAACAAAATTTAATAATGTAGATGACATGGGTATGAAAAAAAATATAAATATACATTTAAATTATCCCTTTTTTTTAACAACATTGTTCATATTATTTTAGCTTTATATTTTTTATTTTTCTTTTGGTCAGAAAAGGTTAAAAAGAAAGATACAACTCATGGAGTTGACTTTAGCTTCCTATAAAAAAACTCGTGCCATATTTTATATAAAAAATAATAAAACGCCAAATATTTATTGTAAAGTGGTGCCTATGTTACATAACTTGGTAAGATAATAAATATAGCATTTATTAAATCAACTATTATACATTTTCCACTCAACTAAAATTATATTCTCCCTCTCTTAGAAGTGGTTTAATTTTTATTTTTTTACTCAAACTAAGAAAGTTGTTTTTTTTTTTTTTAATTTTAAGACAATTAAATAGTGTTATTTGGAAATTAGATAATTTTTAGTCTTAGAATGATTGGTGATCACAGCTTGATTGTGGTGTCTTTGACCTTAGAGTAAAATGGAATCCAAAGAGTTTTTAATAATCAATAGCTGTATTCAGATAAGGTTTTGATTTGTTCATATTAGAATGGATGATTGTGCTCAATCATGCAGTGTGATCAAAATGAAATATCATGCTTCAAAAGGAGCAAATAATTAAATAATAATAATAATAATAATAATAATAATAATAATAATAATAATAATAATAATAAAGTTGGTTTTTAAGTTCTGTTTATCTTTCATAACATTAAAAGATACCTTAGAGGATTCATGTGGTTCTAAAAACACAACAATCTCATTTTTTTGTTTGTCATGATTTGGGCTAATTTCCACATGTTTATTAGGCTGTTGTTTTCTTTATTCTCACAAAATACTAACGGCACCCCACCGTTGCACAGGAAGAAAATCACTTTTACAGGGTAAAATATCATCTTGAAAATTTTAGGGAGTGTGTAAAGAAACTGTGAGAGTACAGGAAGGGAAAGCTGTTTATCTTCTGCCCAAGCTGTGATGTGCTGTTGCAAATCTTGGACCAAAATTAAGGGCTGCAAGACCAATCAAAAGCAAACAAAAATAAATAAAAAGTTATTGGGTGTTGTTGCATCCACCTCTCCAAGTGAGTCCTACACCTCTCCACTATTTTAATTGATCCCAAAAATATTCTACACCTCCACACTATTTTCTTTTATTCCAAAAATACTCTACACCTCCTCACTATCCTCGACAATCTTTCCCTTTCTCTCTACATTAATTGAAGCATTCAGATGGTTCAAATTTAAACTTGTGATATATTACAAAATGTAAAATTTAGAGGAATCTTCAATATTAGTACTTCCACTATTTCTATTTTATAAAATTAAAAGTTAGATGCAAATACAAAATAATAAACATAATAATATTAATAGTAATAATGATATATTATTATTATTATATATTAACTTTATAATGACGAAAGAACTAAATAAATTCTAAATCTTTAACAAAGAATTTTTGTTTTTATATTTTAAGTATTTAATAATATTTTTATATTATTTATCTAATAAATTAAATATTTTATTCAAGATATTTGAGTCAAACATGTTGGTGAGTTAAAAGATAATATAATGTTAAAAATTATAGATATTATATGTAAAAACACACACACACACACACACACACACNATATATATATATATATATATATATATATATATATATATATATATATAAAACCATTTTTCAAGAAATTTAGAACAAAATTTTACCATTTGTTAAGTAATTTGAAAAGGAAAAAATATATTCAGCAGCGAAAATAAGATTGAATAAAACTTATTTAACAAAATATATCACAAGTTCAAATTTGAATCATGTAAATGCTCTATTAATGAGGCATATAAATGCTCCATTAATGTAGAGAGAGAAAGAGAAAGATGGTTAATGATAGTGAGGATGTGTAGGGTACTTTTGGAATAAAAGAAAATAGTGAGAAAGTGTATAATATATTTGAAATAAATTAAAATAGTGGGGAGGTGCAGGACCCACTTGGGGAGGTGGAGAGAGCAACACCCAAAGTTCTTGAAGAAACAATTAGGTTATTTCTTATTGGATCCAACAATTTTGTTATTTATTTCATATTATTATTTTTAATGGAAAAAAACTCAGACGGTAATTTGAAATAAAAGTTGGTTTAATAATTTAGATAATTCTTAGGTGACTTTTTCAAATAGTTTTTTCACTTTTTTTTTTATTTCAATTGGATCCCTAATTAGGTACTTGTCGTTAGTTTCTGATGGGTATATCTCTAAAAACTAACTCTTGTTTTGAAATGGATAGTCTTTTAAACATATGCATCCAATACAAGACAAATAAAAGTTTCAAAGATATTCTTATTCTTCAACACCATTGTTGGGAGCTATATTCTTCATTTACTTATTATTATAACATTTGTTCTAACTTGTGTTATAAAATGGGTATTTGACCTTGGTGGAGAAGCACACAAAACTCCAAAGAAGATAAGGAAATTTGCGTTGTTCCATGTTAAAGATTTGAGGGCAAGAGGGAGGGAATGATGGAAAATCCCTTAGCCATGGTCAAGCACTTTCAAGAAAGTGAAAGTCGTCCTTGAAGATGGTGTCAATTCTACCTTGTGGACCATCATGGAGCCATCATGAAGCATGGATTGAAGAGTAGTGTAGGAATTTAGGCCATTTGTATTAGGTCATGTAGTGTAGGTTTGTTTAAGGCTTGTATTAATGCCTAAGTAGCATAGGGTTTTCCTTAAAGTTAGACATCCAAACCAAGTGGAAAGTGTGTGCCATGTGTCATGCTACCATTGGAGAGGATTTACTTTTTAAAAGGTAGCCACATGGCACCCTAGGCTTGTATTAATGGTATTAGTACAAAACTAATAGCGATGAAGAACCAAAGCTCTTGATACCAAATGATGGCAAAATGCTCTAGCTAGAACAAGCCAAATCTAGAAGCAAATCAAGCCATAAGTTCATGGGTGAAGATTGCGAAATATGGTGGTGATGAAAGGTGTTGATAGCTCATGGTTTTGGTGAGTTGTATGGTGAGGGAATATGTGTTTAAGAGTTCTCTAAGAGAGGTTGGGCCAACTCTTGGAATAAGGTGACTAGAAAGGCCTCTAGGATTGTTTTAGTCTTGATCAAGGAAGAGTATGACCATATTTTGGGAGGATAACATTACTTAATTCCAAGATGAAATACAAGGGTGGAGACACCTCTATTTATAGGCCAAGGGTGTCTCCTTCTAACCCTAAAAGCATGATCTCCCACATTTACTCTCATTGAAAAAAATGAGGCCTTCTAACCTCTCCAATGATGGGAGTACATGTGACCACTCACAAAACACAATCCTATCCATTCCTAGAGTGTCATGTGGCCACTACTAAAAGTAAATCATTTTCACTCCTAGGGTGTCATGTGACTACCTTTTAAAAAGTAAATCCTCTCCGATGGCAGCATGACACATGGCACACACTTCCCACTTGGTTTGGATGTCTAATTTTAAGAAAAATCCTATGCTACTTAGGCCTTAATACAAGCCTTAAAGAAACCTACACTACATGGGCTAATACAATGGCCTAAATTCCTACACTACTCTTCAATCCATGTTTCATGATGGATCCAATGGTGGTTCACAAGGTACAATTAACACCATCTTCAAGGATGACTTCCACTCTCTTGAAAGTGTTTGACCATGACTAAGAGATTTTTCATCCGTTTCATACTAACACCATTAAAATGAGTGTCACATGTCAATTTGTGATTTTTTTGAATTTTTTTAAATTTTTTAATTATTTATTCTTAAAAAATAAAAAAATTTGTCATGAGTTAATCTCACGTTATACCACATGACAATGCCAATGTGACGGAAAGACAATCCTATATAAAGTATAAAAACACCATTCTGCAATTTAATTTATTGATCTGTTTATTTCAATTTATATTTATACCCATTTTATTTTGTTTTGATCTGTTGGTCATAGCATCCAAGGGTTGAAGAAAAAAGTTACTAAAGATATTTCTAATCAATGAGTTATAATACATTCTTAAGCTTAAAAGATCTATATATTCGAAGAAATTCCCATTATAATATGTTCTGATAATATCTTAAATTTAAAAACTTAGGTACTAAAGTAAAAAGTGAATGCTTATAATAATAAAAAAATATTCTTTACTTTACAAAAGTTATCCTTACAATGAATTGTAAGTAAAAAAATATGTAAAACTTGTAAAAGTATAATGTGATATAATGAAATGTATATAAAATAAAATATCCAAGTCTGAATTTAAATTACTTATAAAAGCAAGCCCTAAAATATAAAGGTACTTACAAATTGATTTAAGAAAATGATGTCCTACATCTAACAAATAATCCCATGAGACCACTTTTATAAACAAAGTTAATAAAATAAGGGAAAATGAAGACCAAAGTTCATATATAATAAATTTTAAAAACTAATTTTCACAAAAAAAAAGGGAGATTCGAAGTGAAGAAATAAAGTGTGGGTGTTGCTCCCTCCACCTCTCCAAGTGCTCTTCTATCTCTCATTATTTTCATTTATTTCAAAAATATTATATATATTTCAACTATTTTCTTTTATTCCAAAAATACCCTACACCTCCTCACTATCCTCAACAATCTTTCCCTTTCTCTCTCTACATTAATGGAGCATTCACATGGTTCAGATTTGAATTTGTGATATATTACAATATATAAAATTCAGAGGAAACTTCAACATTAGTACTTCCACCATTTCCATTTTATAAAATTAAAAGTTAGATGCAAATACAAAATAATAATAATATTAATAGTAAATAATGATATATTATTATTATTATTATATACTAACTTTATAATGACGAAAGAACTAAATAAATTCTAAATATTTAACAAATAACTTTTCTTTTTTTTTATATTTTAAGTATTTAATAATATTTTTATATTATTTATCTAATAAATTAAATATTTTATTCAAGTTATTTGAGTCAAACATGTCGGTGAGTTAAAACATAATATAATGTTAAAAATTATAGATATTATATGTAAAAAAAAAAACACACATATATATAAACATTTTTCTAGAAATTTAGAACAAAATTTTACCATTTATTAAGTAACTTGAAAAGAAAAAAATATATTCAACAACGAAAATAAGATTGAATCAAACTTATTTAAGAAAATATATCATAAGTTCAAATTTGAGTCATGTAAATGTTCCATTAATGAGTCATGTATATGCTCCATTAATGTACATAGAGAAAGAAAAAGATTGTCAAGGATAGTGGGGAGGTGTAGGGTATTTTTGAAATTAAAATAATAATGGGAAGGTGTAAAATATTTTTGAAATAAATTAAAATAGTAAGGAGGTGCAGAACTCACTTGGGGAGGTGGAAGGAGCAACAACCATAAAGTGTAAATAGAATGGGCCAACACATGTTAAACTGAACTCTGAAGCCCAATTAAACCCAACTGCACTTATTGAACCAGCACAGATGCTCAAAATATTGCTAGAGATTGCCAATTACTTTTTGCAGCATATAGTTTCTTCCTGCACTTTACGTGGGGGTATATGAAAAGTCTACATATCCATTAAATTTTTAGATTATGAAATTCATAAACACCTTATACATTATATAATTTAAAAATATAGTATAAATTACTCAATTTCAAATATATTTTCAAATCCATAATATGTTCTAGATTTTCGAATTATTCAACCTAGGATGTATTTTTATATAAAATATATTTTAGATTATTCAAGTTATATTATGTTTTCAAATCACACAATTTACAAATAAGTAGATTCTAAATTATATAATTTAAAATATATTTTAAATTATACAATCCAAAAACATTTTAAATTACAAAATTATAATACATTTCTAAATTATATAATACAAAAAGGTTTTGAATTATATAACTTAAAATATTTATGAATTACACAATTTAAAATATATTTTCATATTTAAAAATATACTTTTCAGTATGCAAATATGACATAACATCTGTAATATTCATATTTGAATTATGCCTTTATAACATATTTATAAATTATAAACCGTAAAATCTGTAATAAATTCTTAAATTACATAGTACAAATTATTTAGAATTCAATTTAGAATTTTGCAGCACTTGTGAAATCCAAAGAAGATAGGAAAATACTAAATAAGTACAGTAAATATTTCCTAAAAAAAAAGAACACGTGGCAACGACCAAGACAAAGACATGTTTGATACACCTAGGTCTCTGAAACTACCCATTCCGTGATGAAAATATGACATAACATCTTCATAAACGAGATACCCTTCACTTGCCTCTATTACTTTAAAAGCATAAATATTTGATGGGATAAACACAAATATTAATTTAATTAAAATTAGAATATATATATATATATATATATATATATATATAATTTTATTAAGATTTATATTTTCTTTATATATTATTTCACATGCTCGCGTAATCAATTATTATCAATTCTTTTCTTTTTTCTTTCTCATCTCACAAACACATTAAATTTGCTTTTTTTTTATGGATCATGATATTTTGATAATATTTTATGACAACCTTTTGACAACGGTACACGTATTATCATTTTATTGGTCTATTTGAATTTATGTTTTAAAAAATGTTTAAAATGGACCAATCACAAACTGACACATATACATTGTCAAAAAGTTATTAAAAAAAGTGTTATTAAAAGAACTTTTTCTTTCTTTTATATTCATCTTGTTCGTTATTCAATCTCACACTACTTCTTACTCGTTACACTTGTCATTTCAAAACTCCAAATCTTTGCCACCATGACAACCATCATTCCACCATGGTCAAGCAATCCCCCACCAAATATCATGCATGCAACTTACCACAAACCACAAACCATTGTTCCTTTAATAAATGAGTATAAGGAAACAGAAATCTCATTTCTCAAAGGCAAAGTTTTTTTTTTTTTTTTCATTTTTTTAGGCCTCCAAAAATTAAATTAAGTTTTACATGAATCAAACAAAACTCGCCTCACATCGATTAAAGTGAATGTAATATCTCTTTATATTAATTTTATAAAGTTGAATTCAACATTAACTTATTTGATAAGATTATATTTATCAAAGTCATTAAGAATTTACTATTAGATTCATGTTAAATCACCTCCAATAGTATCTAATACGTTTAAGATGTTTATTCCACAATTTGAAAATCCAAATATCCCTTTAACATTTCAAGAAAAAATACGTTTGAAATCATACTAAAACAAAGAACTATGGCTAGACCCTATACACGTGCCTATATTAATCAGTATAGTTGCTTTAAACTTTCAATCTATCTAAATGTGTGGCTCATTATTGCTTACCTACTACGTTTTAATTCACAATTTCCCTCTATACTTTCTCAATATGATTAAAGGCATACCCAAATTCTCAATATTATTTCCCCCAACTCAACAAACACATTTAATTATTTTAATTTATTTGCTAGGGAGACAGAAAATATTTTAATCCTCTTTTTTTATACCTTATATTCTCACACGTTCCTTCTTTTCAACTATGTCATGAAAACAAACTCATTTGCTTTCCTAAGATTCAAACACTATCTTCTGTAGCTTTTGGAATATCAAAATCTAAAACATCATTTCATTACAGGAAGTGTAAAACAACTTTTATATTGCTAAAATTAAAAGCTCCCACAACAATTCCTTTCACTTGTCATGTGACTACACAACATACATAGTTGAAAAGAAACATCAGTAGGTTGAAAATAAATGAAGAGACTAAAAATACATAAAACCTAGTACAACAACAACAACAACCTTAAATTAAACAGCATTCATGAATCACATCAGAATGCATAATTGGACATTTAAGTCGCCCCTTCAATAATATGAGTAGAAGAGCTACTTCAATAGTTGCTCATTCATGCTTCCAAAAGAAAATCCTTATCTTTCTCCAACCTCGCCATAGCCTCAGGCTCCAAGGTTAATTCCACATCAATGCTCCTTCCTCCATTCTTCCCTGGATACAAGTAAATCATCCCATCAAACTTGTTATTAGTTCCACTTCTCACATTCTCTGCCTTACCCCAACCAAAATCAATGTCGTAAACCTTAAACCTAGGTGAGCTTCCAACGGCCACACAATTCACCCCAGCATCTTTGAATTGGAAAATCTTCGGTGCACTCTCCCACTCCTTATTACGTGCATCGATAGCCTTCGCATTATGATCTTCAATGGCCTTCTGGACCAATGAAGCACCGAATTGCGGCGGATGAGCCGCTAAAAGCCCAGCCGCCGTAACGGTGAATATAGCCTGAATTAGGTTTCCGAAGTAATTCTCCGGCATCGGTGGGTCGACCCGCTTCCGGCAGTCAGCGAAGACGGTGAAAACAGTGTAGTCCTCCGGCTTCAGGTTACGTGCATGGCTTACATGGCGCCAGACATGGGAGGAAAGAGCTTGAAATGTTGAGAACGGTTTTGAGCCGTCCGATGGAGGGTTCTCGTTGACCGTTGACTTGATCTTGTCGATCTTTGACTCCGAGAATTTGAATATCCTTTCCCTAAGAGTTGGAGTGGGCTTTGCATCACCGTTGGAAGTTGGTTGGCCGTTGGGCTCCGGCAGGGAGAGGTCCAGCTTCACTCTCGTGTTCCGGGCCTTGGTCCGGTCCAGGAACGGTGGTGCTGACGTGGAGGGTGACCCATTGCAAATCTCGGCCCACGATGTCATGAATTGCCACGTGGCAGTCCCATCCAATACAGCATGGTTGAATGCCAGGCCCATCGCAAGCCCATCTTTCAGCTTCGTTAACTATGGATAAAATAAAAATACTCGAAATGAAAACAAAAATCGAAAAAATATTATAATTATATTGCATTGGGAGTAAATGTGATAGGTAATGAGTGGGGTGGACTATAATGGCAGAACGTGGAGGTTTAAAGTGTTTCTCAGAAAATTAACAATAAATTGTTCACCTACACTTGTGGATAATGATGATATATACTTATTATTTATCAAAACATATTTAATTTCAACTGTTAGATTGATTTTAGTTTAATTATGCAGTCACTCATATTAATTAGAGGATGTACAATGGATGGTTTCATTAGACTCTAAGGTTTAATTCTACTTTTAAGTAGGGTCTATAATGTCACATGCCATTTTCAAATCATTATTGTAGGTCTCACAAGTGTTTTTTTTTTTTTTTTCTAAAAAATGAAACTTTGTAAAACCCATATATTTTTTAATCTTTTCATTTTCAGTATTTTGTAGAAGACTTAAATTTTGCAGATTACAGTAAAACAAGGTTTTAAGAAAAATGAAAGACCTATACAACATCTATAGATTACATTTCAGATTCAGTAAAAATGGTAGCTTATACTGTGATCAATGAAGTATAAAGTAGAATGATTTGATGAAGAAGATAACGAAATGAACATGCATGAAGGAAATGAATGAAATTACCTGAACTGCGAGCAAGGGTCTATGCATGCCTTCCAAGTTCAAGACAGCAGTGTAAGGTATGAGGTCCTTGAGATTGGTGGAACTTTCAGCAACAGTAAGTTGATCCACAGCAATCTCATCAGCAACAGCTTCAACAACCTCCACACCAAGCATGTCATCATCATACTCAACCCTGAACACACCCTCTTCATCTTTCCCTAACTTTCCAGCTAGTTGGTGGAACTCCTTGAGAACCACACCAAGCCCAAGCTTCAGCTTCTGAACCATGCCATCAAAGTCTTCCCCTTTGTAGAACAGTAGCTTCTGGTTGTAGTAGAAGGCCAAGTATGGAAGATCAAAAGTCACCAACTGGTACTCTTTTCTCCCAATCTTCTCCTCAGGTTGCACATAACTCTTGTTGGTGATTTTCAGGTTCAGAGATTCTTCCTTCTTCACCACCTCACCTGCCATTTTTTTTTTTCTTTTTCTGAGTTAGACAGAAACTTTGAATTGAATTTGAGCTGAGATGGTTTGATGTGTGAGAGCAGTGTTTTGTGAGTTCAGATGATTATTAATATAGAGAGCAGTGTTGTTGGGAAGCATTTATGGAATTCATGAAAGCGGTTGTGACCAATTAATAATGCTTATTGGGTTAGTAGATTGGTAGGATGTAATTATAGATGCAGAAATATTTGGTATCATAACAAAACTTTTACTTTCTTCAATTTTATAAATAATTCACAACACTTAATTAAGAGTTCCTTAATTTATATATAAAAATTTTCATTTTATGTTATTTATCATTCAATTATGTGCTTATTGAAAAATTATTAGTGCACCAGTTATTGTTACAAATTTCATTACAATTTTGACACTCAAAATTTAACAATTCACAATTTATCACTATAGAACAAATTTTTAACTCAACTATACTCCAAGAACTCTTTCTTTCACGTAATTTTTATCTAAACAATAAAAACTTAGAGTAATAATCTAAACACATGTTAATGATCACAAAATGTAAATATTCATTTTGAATTCTTTTTAGTTATATACACTAAGATAATAAAATATACACACAAAATCCTTAAAATGATTCAAGAAAAATATAAACCATTGTTTATTGTGCTTTAAACTATAATTTCTATGATAGTCAAAAAGATGAATAAAAAATAAAAAAAGAAAAAAAAAGAAAAAAAATTATAACTTTCTTTAAAGTAGTAATAATTTTTATAAAATAAAACTTGATTAATTTTGTTATTCTATTTATAATTTAATATTTTAATAATAAATAAATTTTCATTTATAAAGATTATTTCTGACGATATCAGAGGGGGTAATTTTCGAAGAGTATAACGCAGCGGAATTAAAACAATGAGAGCGGAAAGCGTGTTCGGTCACAGTTAAAATGAAATTGGTCCTTTTTAGCAAGAATAATTTTCTTTCAGAAAATTACTCAAACAGTTAATATGCGTAAGGTAAAATGAGTATAGGGAATAGAAAAATCACACGAGTATTTTTATACTGGTTCGATTTAACAAAATCTACGTTCAGTCGTTAATCACTTCCACTAAAAATAGTTTTACAAATTACAATTAAATGAACAGAATATAAAATTAAGAGAACCACTCTACCAACTTGAAGAGAACCGCTCCGGCAATCGACCAACGATTCGCGAGCTTCTCTTTTCACAAGACCAAGCAGAGTACCTTGCTAACTTGAAGAGAGTCTGCTCCGGCTATCGACACACGATACACGAGCCTCTCCTTTCACAAGACCAAGCAAGGGAACAATGAACAAAAGCTTTTCTGAGAACGTTCCTCTAACACACATTGTTCTAACAAGCTTTCTCAGTTCAAAAACGTTGCAATCTGAATTCTCAAAATCCAAATATATAGCCAAGCACACTGAATGCCAAAGGTCAGCTCCCAACTGTCATGAATAATCGATTATTGTAAGTGATAATCGATTATTCAAGTCCGTTACAGAGTTTTCAAAAAGTGATAATCGATTATATGAAGTGTTAATCGATTATTCAAGTATGNCTTGTGATAATCGATTATTGCTTCATGATAATCGATTATTCTAGTACAAAAACATGTGATAATCGATTATAGATTGACCATAATCGATTATACCAATAAGAATTACAATATTTCAATATTTTCCTACTATATTCAAAATCTACAAGTTACTTTTAAATATGGAAAATGTTACTTTGACAACACATATTTGACAACAATTTGCCAACGACACGTGTTGGTGTCTCATTTGTTGTTTTTAATGATTTTTTTAAATAGTTTAATTTTGTTATGGAGGGCATATTTGGAAACAAAAATGCTGAAAATGGGTTGGCGCCTTTCAGAAAGTGAAATTGTTTTCACTTCAAACCTTCGAAACTCTCTCACCAGTTTTTCGTTCTCCAAAACCTGTCGTTCCATCATCCAAGTGTTGCTTTGGTCTCGTGTGTGACGGTCCGCCATTGAAGAGTTGGAGGAAGAGAGACTTTGTGATTTATGTGCCCGTGTAATCGATTACAGACAGGTTGTAATCGAGTACCAGTGCTTGTGTACCAAAAGTCCAACGCTGCTCCCTGGC
>NC_028351.1:33115046-33115702 GCF_000741045.1 Vigna radiata var. radiata
TTATGTGCCCGTGTAATCGATTACAGACAGGTTGTAATCGATTACCAGTGCCTCTGTACCAAAAGTCCAACGCTGCTCCCTGACTTTGGTAGAGGAGGCTTCCCAGTGTGTGGTGGGTACTGACTTGGTCAGAAATTAAGTTATGAATTTGAGATTAATGGTTGTNTTTGAGGACCAACAAATGGTTATGGGTTTGTTAGGGTATTTGATCCAAGTGCATGTGTGAGGAAGAGTGAATTTGTGAATTTTGTGACTGTGTAAGCGATTATATACATGTTGTAATCGCTTACAGGTGCTTCTGTACCAAAAGTCCAACGCTACTCCCTGCCTCTTTTAGAGGGGGCTCCCCAGTGTGTGGTGGGTACTGACTTGGTCAGAAATTAAGTTTTGAATTTGAGATTAATGGTTGTTTTTGAGGACCAACAACTGGTTATGAGTTTGTTAGGGTATTTCATCCAAGTGCATCTGTGAGGAAGATGAACTTTGTGACTTATGTGCCCGTGTAATCGATTACANAGTGATTGTAATCGCTTACCAGTGCCTCTGTACCAAAAGTCCAACGCTGCTCCCTACCTCTAGTAGAGAGGGCTCCCCAGTGTGTGGTGGTACTGACTTGGTTAGAATTTAAGTTATGATTTTGAGATTTCTGGTTGTTT
>NC_028351.1:33115945-33180859 GCF_000741045.1 Vigna radiata var. radiata
CTCTGTACCAAAAGTCCAACGCTGCTCCCTACCTCTGGTAGAGGGGGCTCCCTAGTGTGTGGTGGGTACTGACTTGGTTAGAATTTAAGTTATGATTTTGAGATTATTGGTTGTTTTTAGAGGACGAACAACTGGTTAGGGGTTTGTGTGGTTTTTTATCCAAGTGCATGTGTGAGGAAGAGGGACTTTGTGACTTATGTGCTTGTGTAATCGATTACAGACAGTCTGTAATCACTTACCTGTGCCTCTGTACCAAAAGTCCAACGCTGCTCCCTGCCTCTAGTAGAGGGGGCTCCCCAGAGAAAATGGAAAACCTAAAATGGAGAGAGATAAAGCATTCCAAGGACAAAGTCTGATTAAAATGCTTGAGGGTGTTTTCGGAATACCACAAAAACACCTTTTTCATATCAGTTTTTTAGTTGAAAAAAAAAATTAAAAATGACAAATAGAATCATGACGCGTGGCGTTGGCAAATCGTTGGCAAAAATTCGTTGTCAACGTATCGCTATCCTTTAAATATTTTCCTACTACATTCAAAATCTACAAGTTACAACATCATCAAAACTCATCTTCAGGTTTTACCAATACTCCCTTATTGGTAACAATTTCTATTTTTAGCTATTTTGTAACGTGCTTACCATTTTCTTATCAATAATGATATATAGTTAAATTAAAATTATTACTGATATATATTTGTACTTTTTAAATATTATTTGTTATTGAAAAGTATTATATATATATTATTTAAAATTTTATATAACTATACAATTTAGATTCTGCCTATAACGTTTTAAGTGAAAGATGCATAAGAACCAATTTTACTTCATACAAAATAGTTTATCAGAGAGCAATTTTAACATATTTTTGAAAATAAAATATTCAGTTTTGACTGGTCGTGGTTAGTTTTTTTTTTTATTATTTTATGTCAGGGGACTTATTACTAGACTGAATGCTAAAATAAATCACCTTGAAATTTGTGTGGCTCTGACGGTGAACTTTGGAAAAATGGATACATACGTCGTCACTTATCTAAATTTTTAATTTGGTATATTTGTAAAAAATAAATAATATTTTAGTATGACTTGTTAAATTATATAAATTAATAAATTCAATATAACGAAAAATAATTTATTAATAATATTTACTCAACTTTATTTTCAGTAAATCTAGAATGGATAAAAAAAATTCACGCACTCAGTATATTATTTAACTCAAAGACAAGAACTACGATATCTTCTTAAAGACAAAAACAAAACAAGTATCATCAAAAGTTAACATTTAACTTATATCAAAGCTTAGTACCACATTCTACTAATTTAATTCAATCTGAATAATTTATCAGAAGAAACCCATTTAACTTGTCAAGACTTTATATCTAATTTATATGATTTTAAAACTATCAATACTATATATATAATATTTCTTTTATAAATGTTTATAAAAATAAATTACTATTTAAAATTTATCTATCCAAATATTAAAAAGTTTGTAATAAAACTTAGGTTTAATAGGTTCGGAGGTCCCTATATTTGGAGGTTTGTTTCAATTGGGTCCTCCAATTTTGAAAGTGATTAATTAGGTCTCTAATTTTGTCAATTTGAATCAATAAAAGTCTTTATGTTAAATGCAGTTAACGCCGTGAAGTTTTTGAACATGTGGCACGCTGACGCTTCCAGGTGGCACCGTTTCAAGTGCATGGGTAAATTATAAAAGGGTGAAATCCTTAAATTAAAAGGGTGTATTTGAAGGTGAAATCCCTAAATTAAAAGGTGCCACCTGGAAGCGTCAGCGTGCCACATGTTCAAAAACTTCACGGCGTTAACTGCATTTAACGGAAAGATTTTTATTGATTCAAATTGACAAAATTAGAAACCTAATTAATCACTTTCAAAATTGGAGGACCCAATTTAAACAAACCACCATATATAAGGACCTCCGAAACCTATTAAACCTAAAACTTAATTTTTGTTTTATTTTTCTAACCAGTACCAAGAGATTTTCAAAATGATGTAAAAGTAAAGCACATTAAATAGCAGCATAAAAAGGTATTTTATACATTTGAATAAAACACACCTTTGATTTATGAAACATAAATGTGTTCCTACTATGTTGATTACGTAACTTTGATTTACACGTCACTTTCTCGTTATGAATTAAAATCATATGGGCATGCGCCGTTTCTTCCGCTAAGGAAATACTGCCTTTTTTTTGCTTTACTTTGCTTCTTTATCTTCATACCAGTCAATGATTTTCAAACCAAAGAGTGACCAAATTTTATTTTATTTTTTTTCAAAAGAAAAAAGGAATAATTTTGAGAAAATTATAATTTTTTTATTGAAATACGTTTTAACATATTCTCTTATTATTTTCAAATGATTTCCCATATATTTTCCTGAACCTTTTATGAATAATATAGTATTGGACACTAATTAATGATTTCCAAGACCTAACTTTTTTTTCTTACAGACATAAATAGGTAGCCATTTTGGATAACAGTTGCATTGCATCTTCTTTATTTTGGACACTTTTCTTGGCCTAACTAATGTGATCAGTGGGACATAAATATTTTCTGGCAAAATGTTGAACTTGTTGTTGTGTTGTAGTAGCATTAATTAAGGCTGTTCAAACTTCAACACTGTAATTCAAACCGAAAGTGCTTTTCATGGTTTCCATAAAAAGCCCAAAACTTATGGTGAGAAGCTCAATTCTTCATGTTAACCAAATGCTTTAAATTGATGATGGCATAGAGAAGGACCCACCCACTCCATGCCTTTAGACCTATCACACTTGGAAACTCTCGTGGTTCTTTCACACTATCTAAGATTCGTCTTTACATATTGAAATAGATATATAATTGTGATTATTATTTGATTACACTCTAAAATTATATAAAATATCAACTCACCACATTCATATTCTTCGTTTTCTTCTCTCTCTCTCTCTCTTTAAGTTTTTATTATATATTAATTATATTGATTACTTTTGAAAGGATGGGTGAGAAATAATTTAATTTAAGAAAATATGGACTTATTAAATTATGTTTAACCTATTTTTAATCATATTGGTTTACATTATATAAAAATAGAATATCTTATATAATTGAATAAAGAATACAAGAAATCAACTTCATTAAAAATCACTGAGTTCTAAATTTAATATATGCTTTCTAACCCATTTTTAAAATATTTTTTTTATTAATCCATCATCAAATGAGTGAGTCTAAATATTCATATTTTCAAAGTTTTCACGTAAAGTAGATTAGGGTCATATTTGTTTTACAATAAGATTTCAATTAACTTCTAACTAGTTTTTAGAATTGTACAAGTGTTTAAATTATTATAAACTATAAATTTATCTCTACAATGTTACACTAATTATAAATTGATCCTTAATTGATTTTTATTATTTGCAATTTAATGAAAAGGTTAGAACTTTATCCAACTTGTTTGGCTGGATTAACCTAATCTAATTTGAATTTAATCCAATCCAACATTATTAGATGTCGATTCAAATTTGGATGAACATTCCAAGCCTCAAGCCTGAAATAACAACATCTAATGTGAATTGATATGGATCTAACTCGACTATACTCAAAGTGTATCTAAGCTGACTTGACTTAACATTACCCAACTCACCTTAATGAGACTTGATTCGACTAAGCTCAACATGGAATCAATTCCACTTGATGTAGATCTAACACAACTTAACCTAACATGGTTATGACTCAAACCAACTCAACATAGGGTTCGACTTGACACAACTCAAAGTAAACTTGACTTGACTTGACACAACTCAACCAAGACCCACCTTGACTAAAATCAATTTGGTCCCAACTTAACTCAAATCGAGGTGGGTTTGACTAGCTTGAGATAGACTTCACTTGACTTAACCTGAGGTGGGTCCAACTAGACTTGGCCTGAGGTGGACTCAACTCAACTTTAGCTTAATATGGCCCAACTAAACTCAACCCAATGTGGTTTTGATGTGATGTGGATCAAAATTTACTCGGCCTAACATGAGTACAACTCTACTTAGTCCGATGTTGACCCAACTCTACTTGACTCGATCTGAGCGCAACCTCATTGAACTTGACATGACTTGACCCAACGTGTGTTTGGCTTTATTCGGCCAATTTGAGCCTTGCTCAACTTGGCTCTACCCAAGCGTGTTCTAGTTTCGACCGATGATCACATGGTTTTGATCGTCTCAGTCAGGCGGCCACAATGCCATCAACGATGCCTTCATTGGAGCTTCTACGTGTTCTCAATGCCTTTCGAAAAATTGGATTTGCTCCCTTTTTTGTCGTGCATGGTGGTATGTCTAGTAGCAATTCATAACGTCGAGGTCGCTTGTTTTCCTCTTTCAGGTTTATTATGCATTGTCGTACGTCCCGTCTCCTCTCATGTAGTTATTCAAATCATCGAGGTTGCTCTTTTTTCCTTTTTTAGGTGCCTTGATTGGAGAATCTTGGATTTTTATGGTATCTCTCTCCTGTTCATCCATGGCTTTTTCCACTCTTCTCACCTCCTTTTTTGTCACCATTGCATTTGACCCGTCTATATATGTTTTTTTTCCATGGAAAAGATGATTTTTGTTGGTTTATTTATAATCATGGTGACTCTTCAACAATGACCTCTTTACCCACTAGATGTCAACTTGCAAGAAGAGATTTACATGGAGCAACCTCTCAGATTTATTGCTTAAGAGGAGTCTTTTGGGTTGATATTTTGTCTTCTATGTTGTCTTGCAAATCATTAGCAATTTGGTGTCACTCAAATGCAAAAACATATATTTTCACTAAGTCTTTATGGATTATATTAGTAACAAGCTTGGTACATATACAATTTGTATGCATTAACTTGAGAGGATGTGTTAGATATATTATCTTTATTTTATATTTATCTTTTATCTTTCGTTAGTTTATTATTATTATTTCTTATTTGTATTTTGGACTTAGCCCATATTTCTTATATTATAAATAGATGATCCTATGTGTATATTCCACACAAGAGAGATTAATCCTTTACATAGTTTTTCACTATGTTCATTTCCTTGTGGTTAGTTTAATAATTTTTCATTTGAAACTGTTAACAGATGTAGGATTAACAAAGAATGAGACATTTATAGTTTTAGGGTTATGGCTCTTAAGATCGAATGTGGAAGGAGGACTTATCATGATGTTGAGTTTCATGTGCCTCTGATGAACTAGATGTGGCAAAAATAAGGGAAAAGGAATGTGAAGGATGTTCTCGATGAGAGATTGAACAAAAAGTTTAATGTGGATGAAATGAGAAACTTGATCATTATGGAGTTGCGGTGAACTAACCTTAAGGATAAGGAGAGGCCAAAGGCTGTACAAGTGATAAAAGATCTTGAGCTCAAAGTCCCATTTCCAAAGTCTTTGAATTTATGTATTTTAGAAAGAATTAAGTTGTGTACCTTTCATGTAAATTTTAATATCACTTTGTAATTTTTGTTGCTTTTATGAGAAGTTATTTAATGATTGTCAAATGTAAGCAAGTAGTTATGTAAGATAATTTCCTTTGAATAAAGTTTCTAAATGTTTAATGATCTGTTATATTTGTGTAAATGGGTTAAAGGTAATTTCATTATGAATATTCACATGCTGAAGACTTACACTAATTGATTAGTTCAATTAGAATTATTTCTTTCTTTTTTTCTCATATCTTTAATGGTGAGAGTTTAGATTAAGAGGATTATTTTAGTGTTATGAATTAAAAAATTGTCTACATTTTCTTTGCAATAAAATAATTACAAATAAAAGAGGTTTCAAACCTCCACAAAACAATAATAACCAACAAAGAGGTCATAGTAAACCCTCTACAAAAAAATCTCCACAATATAAATAAAATATTAAGGGTCATAGTAAACCTCTGCAAAAGAGTGTGGCGAATGTATTTGTGGAGGTTTTAAACCTCTGCAAATTAATTTGCAGAAGGTAAACCCCACCCTCGCAAATTGAAATAAAAACATCTACAACATAGTTTTTTTTTGTGTAATGTGACTCAATGATTGACCTACTTATAGAACTTTTATTGACATTTTGATTCTTTGTTTTTTTTTTTTTTATGTGGGATTCTTAGCATGTCAAAATGGACCCGTCAGACCCATTTTTTCCTGTCAATTGATGGGTTGGCAAGCTGAAGAATTTGCCCCATCCTGCCAATGAGTGAACTGGTGGGCTAGCCGGTTGGTTCACCACCCTTTCCCCCAACTGTTTTTTTCTTTCGTTTAAAACTCAAAATAGTGTTGGACATTTTAACTCGGACATCAAACAAACACAATTTATACGAAATATATTCATTTGAACAACAAGTAAATCTAGAAAGTAGTAAAGCATAATACACAAATATATATTTATCTATTCATTGACGGTTCATATATGTAATCTGACTCACCTTTTCCTTGGCAAGCTGGCAGGCTGACCTATCAGGTTTAATATACTTTTACATTTCTAAGAATTCTTGATTATAAGATATTTTTGTCCAACCCAAGTGTTATAAACTAAATGAATTTGAAAGACTTACTTATCGTGATAGAGTTAATAATAATTATATATAAGTATTTATATGATCTAAAATATATTATCAATGCTACTAGTTTCTATTACACCATTTCCTTATATTATTTAAATGTATGTCTTTATATCTTTATGTGTTATCTAAATTTAAATGTTATACATAATTTTGCAGTCATTTTCTAAATTAAGTAATCCAAGTGAAATAATGAATAGATTAATTGAGATTATTTAGGGTGTATTTTTTTCC
This sequence comes from Vigna radiata var. radiata, assembly GCF_000741045.1. Classification (NCBI taxonomy): domain Eukaryota; kingdom Viridiplantae; phylum Streptophyta; class Magnoliopsida; order Fabales; family Fabaceae; genus Vigna; species Vigna radiata. The sequence continues at coordinate 33,122,734 of NC_028351.1, forward strand.
ATATTAATTATTTGTGAAAGAGTAAGTGAAAATGATATATTTGTTTGTTTAAAGGGATTTGTGGGTAAACGGTGGAGAATATTTGAAGGAGAAACATGAGATTCTATTTCTCTTTAAGGTGTGGTGATATGAGAGGATGAAGAATATAATTACCAAACAAATCTTTGATTTTTTTTTTCTAAAATTTACAATCTTTATTTATGATAACTAATAATAATAACAATAATAATAATAATGAAATATAAAGTATTTAAAAATAATATTAATGAAGAATATTTTAACCAATCATATTTTATTTTAAATTAATTACACCTATTAACTTTTTTATAAAAAAATATTCAAGTTTCATTTTTAATTAATTTTAATTAATAGTATTTTATTTCTATTAATTTTAATCATGAGAAAAAAATATGCAATTTTACTACTTAATTTATTAAAATGTTTTTTTTTTTATCTCACAATCCAATCATTCACAAAATTTTATAAATTTCACCTCCAAATTTCTTTTACCTTAACTTCGACATCTCTTAAAAAAACAACTATATACCTTCTTATACTTCACTGTCTCTATGATCCATACACTTACACTTCCTTCCATCGTATCCTAAAAGGAATATAGCCTTAATGAAGCATAACAAACGCATTTATGCATGAACAAGGTGCATTTTCTAACCAATTTTCCTGTTTTTCTTTGCTTTTATTAAGTATTGAAGAACCTTGACATGACACTTTGCTACCAAACCTAATAAAAAGTACACGAAAAGAGGACCATGTTGATGGAAAGTAAAATCATAAATTGGATTGTACAAATGATAGTCACGGTTGTAAAGTATGGACACATTTTTTAACTTTTTTTTTTCATGTTTCATAAATATAGAGAATAAATATGTTTTTAATTTTTCAATTTTAAGTGAGAATTAAAATTAGTTTAGTTTTAACATTTTAATTTAATTTAATTTTTTAACTTTAGAAATACATGAATTTATTTTTTTTTAACTAAATTTTGTTAAATTTATTTGATATTTCAAATATATTTTATGATAATATTTGAGTTGTTTATTTTAAAACATTTTTTTCAATGTTAATAGAGAAACATATTTAAAACTTCAAATAAATTTAATAAAATTTGATTAAAAAAATATGTCATTATAAAAATAACAAACTAAATTAATCTAAAATTTAAAAAAAGACTAATTTTAATTTTTCTCCAAAGTTAAAAATATATTTAATCCAAGAAAACAATAATAAGTTGGGATCAATAAAAGCAAGAGTCACAAATCTGACTTCAAACATTTAGGCTATGTTCACATCAACATGTTAGACTGTTCAAGAGGAAAAATTTGGACGGATTTGCGAGATACACTGTATTTGTTTCAATCGATATATGAAGATGAATTTGAGCTGATTTGCGATATATGCTTAATTGCTTATTTTTGTCCCCAGTTTTGCTCAAGTGTATCAATTAGGTCCAATCGTTGAAAGGATTGTCAAATGTGTCCTCACTTCGTAAATTTTGCGTCAACGAAGTCCCTTCCGTTAAATAGAAATAAACAAAGTTAAGGGATTGATGATATGGTAGAAGACATTGCTAACGTGTTATTTTGTAGGTGTATTTGTGCTGACGTGTTAGTAAATTAGAGGTTGACGTGAAAAGTAACTTACCCTTCACGCACCATTGCCTTGATTCTTCCATCATTTCATCTTCTTTCACTTTCTCTTGCTAAAAAAAACTACTCATTTTGTCTCTCAACAACATCATCACAAACAAATTCATCAACCTCATTCATCACTCCCAGTAACACTCAGATTCATCACCCAATATCACCACCTTCACTCTTACCTTAGAAAATCTCCATCATCCTCATATAATCACCTACACATTCAAACCCAACCAAAATAGGGAAAAAAATGAAAAAGGAAGAAAATAGTCGTTGACAGTGATTTTTAACTTCGAATAGAAGTAGTTGAACTCCTTTATCAGGCACAAAAGGGAAAAATGAGAAGGTTGAACTGTCGCACGAGATGGTGGATGGTCGAGCTTGATGATCGTCATGGTGGCTGGTTCGGTGGAAGAAGGTTCTACGCGATAAAGGATTAAGATAGTGGTCTTGGAGAAGCTTTTGGCCAGTAAGGAGGAGCAACGACCTTGGCTTGGCCACAACAATGACTTGCGCAGGAGAACATCGTTGACGGCGCCGGTAACCTCGTTAGTCCAAGTCGTTGAGACGATGAGCGGTAGAGGCGCGAGCAACGATGTCGCTAGCGATGCTTCACGGTGTCAGAGCTTACCTCAAACGCGTACGGAGGGAGAACTCATAGTGGCTGGTGTGACACCCGGGCACTGACGAGGGCGGGGAGTGATCGCCGGTGCAATAAGCATGGTGCAGGGGCATAGACAAGGAGCGACTCCTGGCAGGCTTCCAGTGGAAGGGGCACATGGACGAATCGAACATACACCAGAATGAGAGGGATCTGGAGATTGTATAGGTATGGGACTATACAGTTGAAGGATAGCTTAAAGGAATTGATTTGACTACTCATATTAACAAATGCATTTTCTTTTCGGTAGCCTATCTCATAAGAACTCCATGGTTAAGCGTGCTTAGCCTAGAGTAATTATGGGATGGGTGACCTTCCGGGAAGTTTTCTCGGAAAGTGTGTGAGTGAGGACAAAGCACACTGGAAAGCCTCGTGTTGATGTGTGGGGGCAGTCAGCAGTCCCTGTAAGTTGCCGGGGTGTTACAAATGGTATCAGAGCCTAGCCTCTCCCAGTACGGTGTGGTTCGAGGACGAACCAGACGGAAGCTGGTGGGCATGTGACACCCGGGCACTGGCGAGGGCGGAGAGTGATCGCCGGTGCAAGAAGCATGGTGTAGGGGCACGGACAAGGAGCGACTCCTGAAGGATAGCTTAAAGGAATTGATTTGACTACTCATATCAACAAATGCATTTGCTTTTCGGTAGCCTAACTCATAAGAACTCCATGGTTAAGNGTGCTTAGCCTAGAGTAATTATGGGATGGGTGACCTTCNGGGAAGTTTTCTCGGAAAGTGTGTGAGTGAGGACAAAGCACACTGGAAAGCCTCGTGTTGATGTGTGGGGGCAGTCAACAGTCCCTGTAAGTTGTCGGGGCGTTACAACTGGCGGTGTCTTTAGCAACAATCGATGTTGCTGACGATAGTTTTGGTCGGCCAGAGGGAGGCATGGCGACATTGGTCATGCGGAGGGTAGAGCTGTCGTTAATGAAGGTGGAAAAGAGAACTAACTTCATTTCTGAAAAGAAAAAAGAAACCCTACTAGCTTTTAATCTGAAGAGAAAGAAAAGAGGGCTTGGGCCTGAACCAAAAAATACCAAGTGCACCCCTAAATTTCATATCTGCACCCATTCACTAACACGTCAACACAAATACACCTACAAAATAACATTTTAGCACTGTCTTTTGCCATATCACCTATCCCTTAACTATGTTTGTTTCTATTTAACGGAAGGGACTTCGTTGACACAATTTACAAAGTGAGAACGCATTTGACACTCTTTTCAAAGGTTAGACCTAATTGATACACTTGAGCAAAATTGGAGACAAAATAAGCAATTAAACCTTATATATATATATATATATATATATATATATATATATATATATATATATATATATATATATATATATACTTAGTGATGTATTTGTATATATGTACGTAGGCACATATTTATATATATAAATATGTGACATATGTGTGTGTATATATACATGCGCACATATATGTGTATATATGTACGTGAGCACATATGTATATATATGTATGTAAGCATATATGTATATATATGTACATAGGCACATCTTTTTATATAAGTATGTGGACACATATGTGTATATATGTACGTAAGCATACATTTGTATATATGTTCATCGACACATATTTGTATATATGTAACTGCGGACATATGTGTGTATATGTATGTGTGCACATATGTGTTATATTGATTGGGTGGCAAATCACAAGTTCAACCAAGCATAAGTTAGTGAAACTTCAAAATATGATTTGCTAGATAGTCTAGTCTCGGTAGACAATCCTCATAGAGAAAAACTATTGATCTCCAACAACCTTAGGTATTTAGTCACCATTTCTTTGATTTCTCAATAGACTTCCTTAATTCTCTTTTGGTCGTCTATTTTTTACAGTATAAAAGTTATTTCATTCCAGATGGAACTGAATTCCATGATAATGTTTGATTCCTTATAGAGATTATAGATGTAATCAACCTTAACATTCAAATTGGTTATCCACTCCATGCATTTAAAATCTTGAGGATACAGTAGTAAATCTTCAACGTCACTTTTTCATTGTATGAGCTACAATGTATTCCCAAAGTTATTTTCATGACATCTGGTACAATAAAACCAAAATTTAACAATGTAATTAAAATTGCTAAACTTTACCTTTGGTGAATGATCAATAATATTTGTAAAATAAACTCTGACATTATCGACAAGTTCACAATATTTGAAAAATTCATGGGCAAATCTTTGGTGAGATTTTAGTTGAGCATTCACACTTACTGATTAGTTAATTAGTAACTTAGTAAGCATGTATACCTAATGCCTTTAACAATAGCAATATATTTATCACAAACCACACTCACTAACTCAATCCTGTAAGGTAATCGAGTACTTGTTTTTTCCATAGAAGTTTCCCGTGTTTATTTTATGTTATAGATGGAGTCATTGCACCATCATTATATATGTTATTCTTACACATCTATCTATTTTCCATGAGATAAATTTTATAAAACAATCAACAGAGAATTATCATATATTGATAATAGGTCGAGAGTTACTCCTTAAGGATGGTGTCACGGATGGTGCTTTTTCCTGCAACCATGCCTCCTTCCAAAAACAACAATACCAAAATTCTCTCTGTAAGCTGTTAGGAAGAAAAATAATGCTGAGGTGTCTACTAATGTTGATGCTGAAATAGAGGGCCACATGGAAGATATAATGCACAAGGAGACAAATCCAGAGTTAGTTATTGGAAGGGGACAACTGGCAAACAATTGTGAAATCAAGGAACCAAGAAGGAGCAGCAGAAAGAGAATATCAAATAGGAGGTTACAGGACTTGGGGTAGCATGAAAAATCTGTGGTACAACTCTCCCTCTTAGATTCTCCCTTCTCTCTCCTGTAACAAATTCCCTAATTCTTACATTCTCTTCTCAGGTACTGTGCCTCTGGAAAGGAAGCCATGACCGTGGCTATCCTCTCTGCTAGAGGGATCTTTTTAGAGATGATAGGAAACGTGTGGAATGTCTGCAATAATTCATTTATGATTGTATTGACTTTTCTTCATTAGAAATATACAACCAGCACAGTTTATTTGCAGAGTGTTTGTTAAAATTTATTTGCTGTATAACATAAGCATTATTTATTAACTGCATCGATGCAGTGGTTTCATTTCTTCCATTAAAATGAAGAATGTTCTAGTCACTCACTTATTCATATATAATCTTTCAAATCATATTTTCCTGGCACAATATTAGGGACAACAAATATTTAAATAAATATGTATTTTCTTACATAATGTGTTTCTCACATATTTAGAAGAAATATATATTCTTAATATTTAAAAAACTTTTAGCTCCATAGTAATGATATGACATGATTTATTTTAAAAAAATTGTAAGGATTAAAGAAAATAAAATTTTACCTTGTAGCTGCCAGTATTATTTCTTTTAAGGGAAAATTTCACACTTAAAACCTATAACCAATAAAAAAAATGAGATCATTAATATAGTAAGTTGAAAATATATGCATGAAAAGAATATGATGTTTTACTAGATTAGGAAAGATAATATGAAATTCAAATTATTATTTTTCATTGTATGTTGGCAAAGCAAAACCAACCATGATAAAATTTCCATCTAGTCTTATACTGAAATATATTTTTGTTAAAGTTTATTTAAAAAAAAGTAAGAAAAATAAATGAATAATAAAAAGAACTAAGAATTATACTTCGCTAATGACAGATGAAACTTAATCTCAGTTAAAGGAAAAATAGCTCAAAATACATCTTTCAAATTCATGTTCTAGCTTTGTAAACAAATAATATGTTCTCGTCACCGCCATGGGAAATATATTCATAAATTCTCTCATCACATCATTCAAATCTTTTCAAAACTTTTTGGACTAGTATGCACAAAAGTGGAACATTTTTAGCATCTTCAAATCCTAATTGTCTTGCTACAAACACATGAATAACATTATATAAAATACATTAGCCAAAACATGTAGGTGGACACAAATTTGTATATGTGTACGTGACACATATTTATTGTGGGCATATATTTGTACATACATACATACACATACATATATATATATATATATATATATATATATATATATATATATATATATATGTGTGTGTGTGTGTGTGTGTGTGTGTATAAATGTAAACACATTTTTATTTATATGAACATGCGACATATGTGTGTATATATGTACGTGAATATATATGTGTATAAATTAACGTTCACACATATGTGCATATATGTATGTGCGCACATATGTATATATATACATGTACATAAACACATCTTTGTATATATGTATGTAGGCAAATATTTATATATATACTAAGGAACATATTTGTATATATGTACGTAGGGACATATTTATATATATGAACGTGACATATGTTTGTATATATGTACATGCGCACATATATGTATATATGGGTGTATGCACATATATACGTATATATGATCATTTGGGGATTTCTCCCAATTCTCTCAATAATAGGAGTTAGGGTTCGTGAGCCAGCAAAAAGGCGAAGCAAAGAAGCATTCCATGGAATATTGTGGACGAAACCTAGAAGATTGATCGAACCGGAAGCTGGTTAAAGGCACGTGCGAATCGGTTGGCAGTTGAAGAGCGAAATGGTTCAGAGTTCGTTGAAGACTCGAGAAGCTTACGAGTTTAAAGTTCTTCCCCCTTTCCCCTATTTTTTTCTACTTTCTTTTCTTTTTTGTTTTCTGACTTTCCCTATAGAAAGGGAAGTCTTGTAATATAGAATGCACGAGTAGTGAGTGACAAACTCCACTTAAACTAGGTTTTCAATCTCTCCTGCTTTAGTTCAAATTTTCAAAGCTTTCTTAGAATAGATATGATGTTCATCGCTAGTGGATTTCGTAGAGAATTCTCATGTGGGTGATAGGCCGTGAGGTTTCTCTGTGATCTTCGGTACAACTCTTGTAATTCAGTTTTAAATCTTAATACATTTCAATTATGTAATCTTTTCTTTGCAAAAGTTTATGCTTATTGTTCTTTAAATTTTGATGGTGCAATTTAGATTTTCGTTCTAGTCATGTTATTTTGTTTTGTTCTATTGTTCTTTATCTTTTGCGATATGTGATACTTTGTAGAATAGGTGATTCTTTATCTTGAAATTTAGTGTTTCTATTTCATTTGATAAATGCAACTGTAGTTTAGGAAGTCATTTCCTTTTTGTTTTAGAAATTATGATCTAAATCTTGTTCTGTTTGAGTAAGTTTATATGTTTTAAGATTAGTGACAAATATGGATTTATTGTTTTTCTGGTTTGTTCTATCGCATCAATTTTCTTGCTTGCAATTTGATTTTACGATTGATGTACTCTTTTCTTTCATTTCAGTTATGCTTTATGTCATTCTTTAGTTCAATATCATGCATTGCAATTTGCCTCCATTTTTGTAGAATGGTCATAGGTAGATACTTATCATTCATTCATCCCATTCCATAGTTTCATGCATTTAGTAGTTATTATCTACATTATTCATTCTTTGCATCAATCTATATTAGGTGTTATGCATTCATTTAAGTAGATACATGCAGTATTAGTTAGTTTCATATTTTAGATTACAATTTTCATTTTCTTTCCCCACCTAGTTTTAGTTTTTAATAAATAAATAATTAGGTTTAATTCTATAATTCTAGATTTAATTAGCTTAGTCCAATGATTGATTTCCTAGGTTGCCCCTATACTACATTAGTGGGACTAGGATTGTTGAGTTTTTGTGCGACCAAAAGCTGTTCAACATATTGCTACAAGCAAATGAATAACACATATAAAAAATATTAGCCAAAACATGTAGCACGACACATATCTTTACATATGTACGTGAACACATATTTGTATATATGTATGTGCGCAACTATGTTGGATGTAAAATCAAAAACAGATTCAGTTACATTTTCTCATGTATAAAGTTGTAAAACATTTCAAAAATTAAATACAGAAAAAAAACCATTTCAGTGTACCTTGTGTATACTTGATTTCTGTCTAATACTTTCTCTCCTCTTCATTTTTTATTTCTTCTTCCCCTAGAGCTTCTCTTTCTTCTTCTTCTCTCTGGAATCTGTGACTTTCTTTTCTTTCCTCTGAAACCCTAGAACCTATTTGTACATATGTACGTGTACACATATTTGTACATATGTATGTGCAAACATATGTGTGTGTATATACATGGGCTTACATTTGTATATATATACTTGGAAACATATTTCTATATATATACGTGGACATATATTTGTTTGTGTGCATATATTTGTGTGTGTATATATATATATATATATATATATATATATATATATATATGTATGTATGTATGTATGTACACAAACACATCTTTGTATATATGTACGTGATAATGGTAATTTTTACCATTATCTGGTGCAATTTTCTTGTCAAATCAACACTCCTGAAGCTTGAAACACGCTTGATCCTCTTCTTAATCTAACTTTGTGAATAAACTTAGCTTAGGTTACACACTTTAGTTTTCATCTTTTTTCCTCAAATTTTGTAGGAACTTTGAGTACTTTAGAAAGGCATTCAAGTTATAAAGAGTGGAGAACCAAGGGAGAACCACAAAAGAAGAAGTCCACAAGAAGCTCACCAGGAAAACTGGCGCTGGGCGCCACCCATTTCACGCTGGGCGTGAAAACTCACTGTTTCCAGGAGTATTTCACGCTGGGCGCCATCCATATCACGCTGGGCGTGAAAACTCACTGTTTTCAGGAGCATTTCACGTTGGGCGCCACTTTAATGGCGCTGGGCGCGAGTTTTCTGATGTGGCACCCTACCCTATAAAAGGCACACAATTTTTTAGGGTTGAGAAACTTCTTGGCGGCTAAGACCTGGGGAAGCGTTCTTGCACCTCTTGGAGGTAGTTTTGGACAGTGGGAGCTCTCCTTTTCTTCTCCTTGAGTCTCTTCTTCACCATTTTCATTCCATTGTTAAGTTCATTTTTGTTGGAGAGTGATGTAAACTAAGAACTTCTTGTAAACGCACTTGTTTTTAAATGAAAAATGCTTCATTCATTGCTTGTTGGTGTTTTAGTCTTTTACTTAATGCTAGTTATGACTTGATCAACCATAGCTTGATTGTGGGGTTTACTTAAGGTTGGGAAACATTGGGTGAACCTTGAACTAGACTAAACACCTAAGGGAAATAGTGTCTAGGGATAGAGCTAGGACCGTTAGTTTTCATAAACTTCTTTTCTTAATGTGGGTGAGTTTGTTGGATTACCAAGGGATTGGGGTGTAACAAATGAACCTAGGCTATCTCACCAAGGGATTGAGTTTTAGTAAGTTAGCTAGTTGACAAGAACAAGTAATTGAAGAAGAGTGGTGTAGTGCATTTGCATAGGATGGAATTAGTTGAAATCATTCTCCAACATATTCATTCCACATATTTATCAATCATCTCATTTTCACGTGTTTTGGCCCCAAGTAGTTCAAATTTTTACTTATGCATAACTTTTACTTTCATTACACAATCTCAAACTAAAATGGAACCATTCTTTAGCTTAAATTAGTTAGTAATTATACGATAGTAAAGTAATAACGAAGTCTCTTGGGAAACGATATCCGGTCTTACCGGTTTTACTACTTGCACGACTTGGTACACTTGCCAAAGTCTCAACAGTACGTAAGGACACATTTTTACATGTGAACGTGTGACATATGTATGTATATATCTACGTGCGCACATATATGTATATATGTACTTGTGCACATATATGTATATATGTAGATTTAAGTCCAAATAGTCTCTGTCCATAGTTTGTAAAGGTCAAAAGAAACTTTGTTCACATTTGACTTGTGGTTGGGGTTTTGAAATTGGATCCAGTTTTAACTAATTTCTTTGTTTTGTGCCTATTGTGATGTGTGTTGCTATGGTTTTAAATGGAATGTTTGGATTGAACTAAAGTGAAAGCTCTGCTGTTTTTACAAGTGTGGACACTTTCGTCAGGATTTTGCTTTGTTACATTTTCGGAGCACATTAATTTTGTTATGACTTTACATTTTATGGCAAGTAACAATTGCCTTCTTAGTGCATCTCTTGACGGGACCATTCCTGCATGGGATTTATTACGCTACCGAAATTTTAGGACCTTTACAACCCGTTCTTCTAGACAGTTTGTTTCCTTGACAACTGATCAAAGTGGTGAAGTGATATGTGCAGACACTTTAGATTCCTTTGAGGTATAGTTTTGTACAAATTAGGTTGGTTCTAACTATTTCATTATTATTTTACCATTCACCCTTTTTACTCAATCATATGTGTAACAGATTTTTGTTTGGTCCATGAGAACGGGACCCTTGTTGGATGTGCTTAGTGCTCATGAAGCTCCTGTTCATGGGCTGGTCTTTTCTCCTACAAATGTTAGTTATATTTTCTTCTGCTGATATTTGCTTGCATAAGTTGATTTCTTATCTTGTGTAGTATTTTTAACCGGTTCCAAGTTTCCTCTTTGGTAGAAATTTATGTCAACTCATGTTTCATGTTCTCAGTTTATAAAAGGTTTAATCCATTTAGTTGTTCCTATTTTCGGGAGGTTTTCCCATTTTGATCCTCGTCTTATTCGAATCCCCAATTGAGTCCCTATAAGTGCTAATTTCAATCAATTAAGCCCCTGCCATTAAATTTAGTTAACGAGATTAACTTTTTTGCACAACTGGGAGGATGAGCTGTTAATTTCTATAAACGTGGCCTATTTAGAGTTGAAACGTGGCATGAATTGAGTCCCATAAGTGCTAATTTCAATCAATTTCAGCTCTAATTTATGCCACGTTTCAACTCTAAATAGGCCACGGTTACAGAAATTAACAGGTCATCCTTCCAGTTGTGCAAAAAAGTTAACCCCGTTACCTAAATTTAACGGCAGGGGCTTAATTGATTGAAATTAACACTTATAGGGACTCAATTGGGAATTCTAATAAGACGGGGATCAAAATGGGAAAACCTTCCAAAAATAAGGACAACTAAATGGTTTAAACCTTTATAAAATGATATTATCTTTTAAGCATGTAGCACATCATCAAACATCAATAATTTTATTATTTCTTGATATATATGACTTATGAAAGACAAACAAAAATAAAGTAACTAAAAAGGAAAACATAAGGAAAAGAGAATAACAAAAATAGAACTAGCGAGCAGAAGAAATAATAAAGAAGAAAAGATAAAGAAAAAGAAAAATGACTTATGAACTCAGAAGAAAAGTCAAATTTATAAACTTTTGCACAGTGAAAAAGACTCACCCACCATAAAGCTCTCTCAAAACATTTCAAAAAAGGCTTACATTTCGTAAGAATGCAAAGTCTCACACAACGTGGTCAAGCGGTCCTCTTAAAGCCAAAAGTTTCACTATGTTAACAGTCTCAACCCCTACTACTATTACCATATCAATCGTACGAGTAAAAGAAAAGAATTCGAAAAATAAAAAAACAACTCAAGAATACAAAATAATCATGAAAATTGAATATACCATTGGCTTTTTTGAGAATTTTTTGCATACATTCATTATTTCAAAAGAAAATCAAAATACATCACACGCATTGTAAATATTGAAAAGGAAAAATAAAATTCATAGCATATGTGTAAAGTTATTTTCTTTATGTTTTTCGGATTAATGGTCATTATATTAATGACCTACATATTCATTATAAAAAAATTAGAAAAAGAAAAATGAAAAAAGAAACTAAAATCAATTTTTTAATATTTTCATTAATCTTTATTGTGATAAAAAAAAAACAGTTTTCAAGCTCGTTACGTCCAGTTGCCCTGTATGGTTTCTTTGAGCCCAAATTCTTTGAATTTTTAAAAAGAAAAAGATTATAAAAATTATAAAAAGATTTCTTTTAATATGTTTCATTATTTTCACATTATATAACATTTTTTCGTATATAATAATTTGAAATCAATTCAAAGAAAGTAAAAAAAGAAAAAGAAAGAAAAAGAATAGTTAGAATCTGTAAAGACTGGGGAAGTTAGCCTAAAGGAGGACAAGTGGTAACAGGTAAATGGGAGAAATTGTTTAAATATAAAATAATATAAAACCAAAACTCGGAGTTTTTCCCTTTACCTGAGAAAAACTTTCTTTCTCTCCAAGCTCTACCGTTTTCTCATATGTTCTTCTCCTCTCTTCTCTGCCTTCTCTCCTCCATTCCTCCTCACTGAACCGTTAGTATTTTTATTAGTGGTGCCCAAGCATTCCCGGCATGGAGAGCTTTGAATCTGACCGATTAACTTTTAGTTTCTCAACGGGTAAGTTGTTCTTCTCTTCCTCCATGCTTTTAGGGTTGTGAGCATGCAACAATTTTTTCGTGCATATGGTTTTTTAGTTTCTTTTCTCCACCTTCTAGCTCAAACTACGTATTAAGAGCTGTTCTTGACCACCAAATGGTGATTTGTAGGTCCTGTTGAGTTCATCGCTCTGTGAGGCACTGTTTAGAGTGTTCCAGTGAGTTGTGCTGTGAATATGAGGTAAGGGGAGCTAGAATACTTCTTTATTTTTTTTTGGTATGATATGAATGTGTTGGTTGGTATCAATCAGAGAATAACGCAGCGAAATAAAATTTATAAAACGGAGAGCGTGTTCAGTCACAAGTTATATAAAAATGGTCAGTTTTACAAGTAAACTTTCTAATAGAAAATTTATCGAACAATTGATGTGCATAAAACAGTAAGGAGTGTAGGGAGTAGAAAAATCACACAGATAATTTTTATACTGGTTCGATTCAAAAGAATCTACGTCCAGTCGTTAATCATTATAAAAAGTGATTAACCGTTTCACTAAAAAATCAGTTTCACAAATTTACAATAAGTGAATGAAAATAAGAGATAAAAGAACCTTCCTTCGACAAATGAACCAGAAGATAACTACTTTGTCAACTCGAAGAGAACCGCTCCGACTTTCGACAAATGAAATGCGAGCTTCTCCTATTCACGAGACCAGACAAAGTACACTTTGCCAACTCAAAGAGAACCGCTCTGACTTTAGACAAATGAAACGAGCTTCTCTTATTCACGAGACCAGGCAAAACACCTTACCAACTCGAAGAGAACCGCTTCGACTATCGACAAACGAAACGTGAACTTCTCCTATTCACGAGACCAAACAAGGGAGTTGAACTAGCTTTAGAGAACTTCCTCAGACAAACTGTATTCTGCAAAAGATCTAAGTTCAAAAGTTATTTTCTAAAGTTCTCAAAAGACCTATCTATAGCCAGCTAGTCTGAATATGAAAGGTCATGCCGCAACTACCAGTAATAATCGATTATTGTAAGTAATAATCGATTATTCAAGTCCGTTACAAGTTTTCAAAATAACTTGGGCAGTTTTCAAAACAGACCTGTGATAATCGATTATTTGGAGTGATAATCTATTATTTCAGAGCAACAAGGTTTTTCAGAAAGGCTCAGGATAATCGATTATTACTCATCATATTTAAGACTTTCCTAATACATTTATATTCTACAAAGTGCTTTTAAAGATAAGTTATGACATCTTCTTCAAGTCTATCTTCTTGGAGCATCATCAAAATTATTATCTTCTAGCTTTACCAATGTCCCTCATTGGTAACAAAATGTATGTTAAAATCTGACTCTGTGTGTTGCTTTAGAATAATATTTTAGGTCTGATATGTATATGGTGTGGCTTGTGCAGAAACTGAATTCTATGAAGCTGTGTTGTGATGTTTATAATTGTTTTGGATGAATCTTGTTATTGTAATTTGAGCATGTTGGAAGTGCTTGGAGTGAAAAATCTGTTATAGTTGAATTAAATGGAAAGTTAAGTGAAATTATAGTGTTTTAGGGCAAATTGGAGGAAGTGAGGTAGTAATTTTGGGCTTGAGTGGTCTTGAGTACAATTGGATTGTTTGGGTAGCTCAGATAGGTCAATTGTGACTTGTTAGGAACTTTAAACTGGCCAAAAACATGTTAAAAGTGGTATAATTAAAATTGGGTCTTCAAGTTGTTGAATTTGGTCTTTTAGAGCAAGAACTGAGTCTTAAACCTTTTAGATTGACTGTAGGGATGTTTAAAATCAATTAGACAAGTATAATCAGGGTTAAAACTCAAATTAGGGGTGTTAGAAGTTAGGGAATTGCACTACAAATGGTAAGAGGGTGTGTGAGTGCATAATTCTGTAGAACTTGCATTCTGCAAATTATGCAGTCTCGCTATGCGGATGGTTTTGCATAGCGAGACCCTGTAGAAGGGTGCTCGCTGTTTAGTCATTCGATGTGCGAAATGGTGCGTTGTGCGAATGACTAGAGAGTGCTGCTCTCTGCCTGGTGATTCGCATAGCGAATCTATTCGTTATGCGATTGGGAGGAGTCTGGGGTTGCATTTTAGGGGGTTGGTCTCTGTCTGGGCTCTCGCATAGCGACCTGGGTGCGCTATGCGAGAGACCTAAGGTTTAGGCATCTCTGCGAGCTAATTCGCTATGTGAATTAGGGTGCGTTGTGCGAGACCATCCTGTCTCGCCTTGCGAATAGGGTACGCCGTGCGAATTCCTTGAGTCCAGATTTCTCTTTTGCTCTTGTTTTGGTTGAATTAAGTGTGTGTAATGATTGAAATGCATAGTATGATGGTGGTAATGTTATTAAATTGAAAGTATGTGATTGTATGAGTCATGTTTGATGGTTGAACGTAACAAGTGTGGTTATTGGACGTAATTCCATGATCCTCAAGGAGAGGATCCATGGTGGCCCTTCTAGTGTGTTTTAGAATGATTTGCATGGAAGCTCACTCTTGGGGATCCTAAAACTACAATGGTCAATCATTCTCAAGTAGAGAGGATTGAACCATGTCGTGAGTAGTAGCAGGAGGTCTTAGTCTTGGAGGCTTCTAGTATCCTCCAAGGCGCGGTACAGACTAACCTCGTGAGTGTGGTAGGGTGAAACCCATTGGCAACAACTTTACAAAGTAGTAGAGGCCACCACGAGTGCATGACCCGCCATAGCTCGACAATCATTCTATGTCTGGTTTAAAGTGTAACAAGTCTTGTAGTGCAATTCATTATACTTGAATGAAATTTGCATGTTGTGTGTGATTGTATAACATGATTTTTGTATATCTAGCTCACATTTTCTGCTTGTTAGTGTCTTGCTTGTGTTGTGTGCTTCTTTCGTAATGATAATCTACTTGGATGTGAGCAGAGGGCGATGAGGTACCCATGGAGCAGGCATTGAAGGGCGTAATGCTGCAGCCTAGTGTCCTAAGGATTTTTCTTAATTATTTTATGTATTTTGAAATACTCTTTAATACTTAAAGTTTTAAGTTATGGCTTCTTTTGAGGATGACTGTAATTCCTAAGACTTTATTTACAAGTTTAACTTCTAACTGTTCTCTCATATTTGAATGATGACGTCTATACTATGTTTTCTATAATTGGGATGTCACGTAATCAAACTCATAATATTTCCATTTTTCATTTCTTTCATGAGATGATGATAAAAATGTTTTCAACATAATATTGGTTTTTGAGAATTTTACGCATATATTCATCATCCAGAAAGAAAGTCAAAATACATCATGCTTGTAAATATTAAAAAAGTAAATCCATAGCATGTTCATAAATTTGTTTTCTTGATATTTATTGAATTGATGATTATCAATGTATAATAAAATAAATAAATAATTAAAATGAAAAAAAAAACATAATTCATATTTTTTGAAGATTTTCAGTCTCTAACAAAAATAACAATTTTCGAATTCATAATCATACATCAAACTCAATTTCTCAAAAGTTCAAAAGAACAAATGAGCGCAATAAGAGAAAAACATAATCTTTTCAAGATAGAGCCTGAAGATGTTGTGAAAAAAAATAAATAAATGATAAAAAAAAAAGAAAATTGAAAATGAAAAGCATGTTGAATCTTTTGCTGTCAAAATCATCCAATTCATGTTTTTTTTTTTTTGTAAATAAAATAAAGGTGGGGAATCTAAGTGTTTCTGCAATTCAATGTTTCCATTGAAGGATAATGAAGGTTTTTTTAACATATGATATGTATCACCTAAGTCCATCCACTCTTCTGAGTAATAAAAAAAAAATGTCCTAATAGATGTTAGTCGTTGTCCAAAATGATAAATGAGAATATTGGGATAATTTTTTTTTCGAAATATTCTCTTAGGTTGATGGGAATGATGATTAATTCTGTTAGGCTAAAAATAATTATAATGAAAAAATAAGAAAAAATGATAAAAGAATGATAAAAAAAAAATGAAGAAGATAATGAAATATAAAAAAAAAAGTAGATACCATTAAATTTTGTTTAAGAGTTAATTTTTGTGAAAATAAAGGAATGAAGACTTAAGAAGATGTCTCACGATCTTTCTCTCCTAACAAAAATGAATTATCTATTGCACTTTTTATGGGCTAAAAGTCATATTTTTTTTCAAATTATCCCTACAGAGGGTCTAGCAGCATGATAAGTTCACCTCAAGTCACAATTATCAAGATGCAAAAAGAAATCAATAGAAAGGAGTAAGAAATACAAGATTAAATGAATTAGCAAAATATGAAATCAAATTATTCAAGATCAAGGAGATATAAAAAAAATAAAATATGGAAAAAAGAGTTAGAAAATGGTAATAAAATTATTAGAGAGTGGATTTAAACCTAACTTAATCTAACAAAATTGGATTAATGAAGTGGTCTGATATCTAAGATAGGCTCTAATATAGCTCTAAATACCATATTAGAAAGTGAATTTAAACCTAACTTAACCTCAGAAAAGTAGTTTGTAAGAT
The DNA here is from genome assembly GCF_000741045.1 of Vigna radiata var. radiata. Lineage (NCBI taxonomy): Eukaryota > Viridiplantae > Streptophyta > Magnoliopsida > Fabales > Fabaceae > Vigna > Vigna radiata. The sequence goes on from NC_028351.1 coordinate 33,139,811, forward strand.
GAAATGACTCAATTATATATTATAAATTGACTTTATTACTGGTGAATATTGTACTTCCAACAAAAATAAAGAAAAATAAACAAAATGAGAATTGAAAAATGAGAAAAATAATCAAGACAACATTATGCTTAACTAAAGGCTAAAATATTTTAATATAGTAATTTACAATTGAATATTTGCGGTCACTAAATATAATATTTTAACCATTAAATTAATGACCGAAATAAATATTATGATGATAAAAAACTATATTTTTAATAAGTAATGAATATAAAAAATATTTATTCATTTAAAAATAAATTTGTTAGTAAGTAATCAAGATACATAGTAAATAATGACTCTCAATTTTTTTAATTATCATATTTATTATTATTTAAAAATATGACATTTTTAAGTATAATTTTATAATAAAAGATTATTTATTTCTTCTTGATTATATTTTTCCTCTCATCTAGTTTTCCAATATCGTTTGATCTTTTTTTTTTTCCGCTTTACAATTTTTCAAGTCCGTCGTATTTTTATTTATCAAATTCTCTTTTTTTGTGTCTCGTCTTTTCTGTTATCAGATTTTCTGTCTTCAAATATCTATTAATCTTCGTTCTGAAATTCATATTTCCACCCCCCGTTTCTCCAACACAACCATGAGCTCCTCTCACTCCTTTGAAACATGTGTAAAAAATAAACTCATTAACATTTAAAAATATAAAGATAAAATATTGATCGAGATCCTCTACTTGGTAATGATGAATGATCATTTAATATATACCGTCTATGAGATATAAGTCTAATTTGTTTTTAAGAAGATCAAAATTATAGAAAAAGATAAAGCTTTTTATTGGAACCCTCTACTTGGTAATAGTTGTAGAATCATTTAATTCTAAACTCTCATCTTAGGATTGGTCTAACATGTTTTTAAGAAAATCAAAATTACAAAAACAAAAACGATGAAGTTTTGATCGGACCGTCAACGTAGTAATTATTATTGGAATTATTTTATTCTCTGTTCATATCTATGTATTTATGTTCATATATTTTTATATTTATATTCCTTTTTTATATTGCTCTAAATAATTATATATATCAATTGTACTCTCTCCTTATTATTCAATAAGAAATACAATATTTCATTCTTTCTTCTTTTCTAACAATTATCACTAAATCCTTTGAACAGAGATCCTCTCCTTGAGATGGGTCTAATCTGTTTGTAATAAATAAGGAATAAAAGAGAGATTTTTTTTAATGTAATAAGTGAGGAGTTTTTGGAAGACCAAATATGGTAGCAATTTGAAGATTTGAAAGCAAGAGGATAAAAGAGACTCTTAGAAATGAGAAAAAGACACTTTAAATGCTTTACCTGATCCAATCTTACATCTTTTGGTTATAACAACTGTATATTTAAATTTATAAAAGTGTTAGGGTATGTTTTCTTTAGATAAACGATTTCAGGGAAAAAGTGAGGTGATAAATTTGAGAAAATTTGAGAGTAAATTAATTGTTGTTTATTTGAGTGAATTTTGAGGTAAGTGAGAGTCCATTTAGAAGTAATGTTTCTAAAAATTAGTGTATGATTTGATTGATCTGACAAGATAAAAAAAAATTATTTAATTGGTAGAATTTAAAGATTATCAAAATGTTTCTAGTTATTAAAGTAATATAAAATGATAATTATTAATGTTATGTTTAGGTTTAAACCCTTTTTTGGTCCCTAAGTTAAGTTTCGATATTCAGTTTAGTGTCTGCTTCTAAAAATGTCAACCTTTAGTCGATATGATATGAAAAATGTATCCAATCAGTCCTCATGACAGCACTTAATGAACAACAAATCAGAACTTTTCATACCTAGGTATCTAATATTTTTTCATACCTAGGTATCTAATATTTTGTGATTTGTTAACGGAAGATGTTATGAACAACAAATCACTTAATGAAAAACTTGTGATTTGTTAACAGATAAGACTGATTTGATACATTTTTCATATCATATCGACTAAAGGTTGACATTTTTAGAAGCGGACACTAAACTGAATATCGGAACTTAACTTAGGGATTTAAACCTTATATTTAATTGTAAAAATATTTATAGAGAGTAAAAAACTAACATAAATTATTAAAATTCATTTTTTAAATGTAAAAAAGTTATAATTTAGTAAAATGAATTTATATTTAAATGTAATATTTTTTGTAATATAATTTACTATCAAGTGGTATGATTTTATTTAATTGTAAAAATGTAAAGAAATTATAATTTAATTATTTCTTTTAAACTTCACCCAAAAAAATAATTGCAAATAAACTTCAATTACATAAACCACCATTATAACAATTTTATTAGACTCAAATATAAATTTATGAATTATAAAAATGCATAGTTAATAACAATGAAAGAAAAATAAGTTGAAGTATTATTTGGGGTTTGTTTTCTTCACTCCTAAACCAATGGTGAAAAAAGAGATTAATTGGATGATGGAACAATTTTGTGAGTGGTGAAAGAGGTGTATGAATACGTGTGGAGCAGTGAAAATTGAAATTTTTACTAATCCTACATATCAGTGCAGTGCAGCTTCTAAATCAATGAAAACTAACACAATTTTAGAGTTTCCAATTTGCTTAATTAACTCTTTATTCTCATACATCATCATAAAAGGTAAGAGTTTTGGTTTAGGTTTCTATTTTATTTTATTTTTGTTTTCATTTCTTTTAAATTATTTTTATTTATATTGGAAATTCTAATAACGATATCACCACAGCTTTGGTCAACAAGTTGTTATTTAATACAGTTAATCTTATTAAAAATGTCATATCAGTAAATAATTCTTTAGGAATTAAAATAAAAAGTATTTGATTTCTTAAGACTAAAATGAAAATATAACATTTTAGGTGATTAAAACTAACAAAAGTTAGAGATTAAAATAAATAAAAAATAACATATTTATAAATACTAAAAACAGAAAACGATTTATAAATATGTGAAATAAAAAGTGATATGTGTAAAAATCTAGAAAATGATATTTTATAAGTGGTAGTGGTTCAAAATAGTGAGTCAAGATTATTTTAATGTGAAAGAGTTTTAATATAAATAGTTTCGTTATATGAATGAGTTTTATAATTTTAAAACATAATCTCTTTATAGATATTTTTCCAGAGTTTTCTAACTTTTCTCTAGGATTTCTCGTTCTCTATTCATCTGATTGAAAAACCAAGATCGTAGGATTGATCCTTGTGGTGAACTTTTTAATTCGGATCGATCAGTTTCTCAAATAGAGTAAGTTCATTTTCTACACTTTTTTTGGTCTATTTTGTCTTCTTTTACATGCAAGTCTGTTGTAGTTTGAGTCTTTTATAAGATTCTTTGCTTATCAGTGGTCCTAAAAGTGTACTTGTAGAGCTATTTTAGTCTTTCTATAGCGGTTTGGTCTTCCATAAGGTAAAGAAAGCTAAATACCTCACTTTTGTCGTTTTAGTAATTTGATAATTTGAGTTGGTGTGTTTTATTTGGATTAAATTGACTAAGTTGTACAAAATTAAGTAATAAGCTTGTTGAAATTTTGTGTGTTATAGCATGATTGTTTGAACTTTGTTTGTAATGTAAGTTGTCTGGTATATGAAAAACCTTGTCATAATTACTTGTGAATTTTACATGTTTTGGGTTGCTTGAACTGGGGAAATTGATGTTATAATTAATTAGGGATTGTTGTTGGATTGTGGTATGGTAAAAGGTTAGTGTTATAGTTGATTTTTGGACTAAAAGTTGTGGTTTGACAAGTGAAATCCCATAGGAATAGTTTATTGAATGAATTTAATGATAAGAGTTTGTATTTGTATCAATTATAACTTGGTTAGCCACTTAGTTGACTAAAATTGGGTCTTTAGGATGTTAGTTGTTGTTTGGGTCTGTGGTAAAGTGTTGGTTTTGGTATAATGGATTGAGTTATTGATCGAATGATCAAATTGATATCCAATCCAAATGTTTAAACATATTTTCCAAATAATAACCGAGATAAGGATATCAAATTAGGTCATTTGGTTAAGACTGGAGTACACATAGATCAGGTTTAGAGCTGCTGGTTTTTGTGTGGCATTGAGGGGTATCTGAGTGGTGTTGAGCTATGCAAAGTCAGAGAACCAATGGACTCCAGAGCATTGAGTGACCATTTTGGGCACTAAGCCTGTGAAGACAGTAAGATCTTTATATTTTTGGCATTGAGGGGCACTTAAGGTCACTGAGTGTTGCAAAGACAGTGGGCTCTCTATTTAAGGGGCACTAAGCGTGTTGGGAGGTGCTGAGCGCCACTTCGTCATTATAGGTATGGACTTCTTTTTCCTTTAATTCACTGGGCGAGGGGTTATCTCGCTGGGTGAGGAACCTTGCTCATTGGGTGGCAGAATCTTGCAGTTGGGCACTCTATTTTAGGGTTGTGTAGACGTTTTCCTTATTGTTGATTCCTTGTTTGATTTGAATTGGTTATTTTGATTTAATGTATATTTAAATGGAAATGTTGACGCTTTATGGATTTTAAATATAAATATAAATATGGTTAAAGTATGATGGTAAACATGTATGGTGCTCGTTTGTGTATGATATTATGATGATTATGAGTGTGTTATTAATCGTGAATATGGTATACATGTTTGATGGAGTTCCATGGATCTTGTGAAGACATTATATGGTGTAGGAGGTCTAAAATAAAGAATTATTTTAACACTCTTAATAACTTCCAATTTCAAGTACAAAACGATGGTTATGTCGTGAAGAGTAGTAGGAGGTCCTTAGTCTGATGGTCATGTATTGACAATAGATGTTTGACAGATTAATCTTGGTGTGTGATAGTTTTATGTGGGCGGGTTGTTTCACCACGCACAACGTAGATACCCCAAGAGTTCGACATAAATACATGTATTTGGATGGTCAAGTCTAGAAATGATTGTATGTCCTAAGATTGATTGACTTATCTATGTTATATGCTTGTTTCTATATAGGTGAAATACGATTGTTTTTAGTACATTATCTTATTCTTTCCTTTCTGTTTGTTTGTAGTGTGTTCCTTCTTGTTTGCAATGAGCACCTTAATGGTATGAGCAAATGAAGATGTTTTAGTTGATTTTGTGTAGAACGGGAGTGATGCTGAAGCATAAAGTAGGATGCTTAATCTCAGTGTATATTATTTTTTTTTTTAAACTCAATTACGCTTTTAGTTTTGGTGTAGTAGTATTTTTTAGAAATATAGAATCTCTGTAAATATGTTCAATTACTATTACAGTAATGTTTGAGATAATTGTAATAGACTTTTGTATATATTATTTTTTAAAATTTTATCCTCTTATTTCTTTTCTAAGTAATACTTTTTTAGTAGTTTTATATTATTAAAATTAAATGCACAATATGTATATAAAATACATTTTTAAGTATTATACTAAATGTTTTTATAATTATTAGATGTCTTAACTAATTAAATTTCTGCATCATCCAATAGTTCGTTCTAAAAATTGTTAATATCAATATTTTAACATGAAAGATAATATATAACTTTTATTCACATTTTATTTAACAGCGATAATTATTAAATATGTTTTTCTTTTACTTAAAAAATTGTTTGCAATTAATAACCTTTATTAGAGTCTATTTTTAATTGTTGGAAATAGAAATATGAAAATATGCGGACAACAAAAGCTTGTAAAGCGCCTAAAAGTAGAAAACAAAAATACCCTAAATGAACTGTAAATCTTTTTGTGTTAAAATAGTAAACTTTTTGAAAATATAATAACTTTGTTTTGATAAAAACACATAATATACATTGAATGTGAGTGTGAATGTATGAGATGTCAAATTTCATAATAATACTTGATAGGATTTTATTTAAAAAGACATAAGATATAAAATATGATAAAGAAATTTCTCCACTTTCTTAATGAAAACATATTAAAGAAGAAAACAGCATAAAAATATCCATTAATTAGTGACAAACATTCTAATATGTGAATCTATAATTCTTATAATTGTTTTGATCATTACATGAAATTTTGATTCTTTCACGTTATAAAATATTAAATACATTTACATGTTTTGGATATTTTTATAATTAAAAATTATTAAAACATAATGTATAAAAATAATAATATTATGTATAAAAGTTTTGTACCAACCGTTTGACTAACTGATATTGACTAACCAACTTTTGACGGATAGATAGACACCATAGAATGAGTTTATACACAACTAGATTGGTGACGATGTGACCCACAACAACGTTGCCTACTAAGTAATTATGACATTTGTATTGGTATATCAAACAATATAAATTTTAATGTAAATATATCGTATTTTATTACAATATGTTAAAGATTTAAAAACTGCCAATTTTTTTAAATATTATTTTAAAAATATAAAAAAAAATTATAAGTTTCTTTTAACAATTTTATAATTAATAATCAAATCACCTATTTTATTTAAAAATTCAAACATGGATTAAATTGATAATGTGACTTTTCATAATCATGTTTTTAAACTTTTAATTTAGACTTTTGAGTACTAAATTTACCTTTGATTTAGGTAATCTTTTATGGACTAAGAAATAAGAATATTTGTAGGAACATCTGCATCATGTTATTATAATGACATGGAGATACTTTTCATGATAAAACAATTTAAAATTAAAGAATAAACTCTAAGAGCAAAGTAAAATCAAATCAATCCATAAAATGTTATCAAGAGACTCTAAATTGGAGTCAAAAGTCATAAATAATGAAAACCCTTTTTATTTAGTAGCAACATCCTTTGTTGCATACTTGAAGTTAAAACTAGAGTTCAAAGTTATGTTAATTAGTTCTAATATAGTTTTAATGTAATTGTATTTATTCTCAAAGAATGATAACTCAATCTTCAACAACTTCTAAAAATAATATAAAAAATTTGTTTATTTTTTAAAGTTAGGATGACAATGTAGGTGGATTATGTGAGTTAATATGTTAGTTTATTAGAAAAAATTGCAGAGAGAACAAAGTATTTTGATTTGTTGGTATGTTTAGACTAATTTGTTGGTTTTTTTAGATTTATTTCACATTATTCGTAACTTTTTTTTTTTTTTTCATTTTTCTTCACTTCATGTTTGAATTCCTAAGTTAGTTCTCTTGTGTATAATAAACATTGATTAATTGCTATAGTTTCTTTTTTTTTTAACTTAGATAATAATTTATTTTTATGTTTTTTATCATGAAAAGTTTAATTTTGACATATTTATTTTATGTAAATGTTATTATTACTTTTACTTACCTTATTTCAATTTAATTGTCAATGCTAAACTCATGTCATAATAAAGATGTGTAACATTAAAACCAGATTATTCTAGTAACATTTGTATATTATTTGTTTATTATAATAATAAACAAAATAGAATAAAATAAAAGTACCATTATAAAAATTACAAAAGCATAGACAAAATGAAACTATTTCAATGATGACAGTGATACACACTCTTATGAAACAAATTGCATTATTTCTAGCTATTTATAAACGGCAAATAAAAATTGTTTATTGTGTGCATTAAGGAAAATAATTAATAACAGTGTCACCATATACTGAGACAAGTATAGGAAATTGGTATAAAAGTGGAAAATATTTATAATAAATGAAATGCTATGATATTGAAGAAACAAAATAACAATGAGCAGTATAAGTTATGTATTTATACTGTTTACGTGTATATGTATAGCTACTAGTACTTTGATGGTTAATACTCATGCTACACCAAAGTTTTTAACTTCGTGTACTATTATAGCTGCTAAAAGTTTCCATACAATGTCTTTTTTTTTCCAATTGGACTTGTATAATTTTTTTATTCAAATACATTATCTATCCATAAGAAATACTTAATTTAAAAATTATTAGACAATTTGACACTATAGTTTCATCTAATCTTCATCCGATATGTATATATATAAAATCAATCTAATTAAGCATTTTACTTAATTTAACAGAGGCGTGATATTATTCAAATAATAGAGGCATGATAATTTAAAATTATCCAATAATATTTCATTAATATCTAGACGTATTTTTTATTTTATTTTTAACTAAAAGAGTGATAAAATAATATGTTAATCTTATTAATCAAATATTGATTTTATATGTAAATAATCATATATTAAGAACTCCTATTAAACAAAATTAAATATGTTATGAATTATATTATACATTTATGTACTAAAAATATATGATATGTGTAGTAATTAAAAGGTATTTTGATATTTCATTATTAGACATAGAAAAATATTTATTAGAAATTTACATATACAAGGAATTTAAAGATAAAATCACATCACTTTTTTTATCACAAGGAATTTACATATACAAGTATATTTTTACTCTTACACTTTTTTTTATTTCTAATAATTATCATGTATGGTTACATAATTCTAATAATAAAAAAAATAACTATAGTACTAGTAATATTCGTTTATACAAGTATATTTCTACTCTTATATTTATTCTTATTTTTAATGATTATCATCATTTATCATTATATAATTTTAAGAATAAACATAATAGTAATGATACGTTGGGGTTGTTAATAAAGTTTTATTACTATACAAACACTAAAGAATAAATGTTTGAATAATTCAATGATAGTTAATCAACTTAATCTCTAATCCTTATAATCTCTAACTATAAATTGTCATATATGTTATTATTGTGATTATCTTAAAATTTATTTTAATAATTACTTTTAATTAATTAATCATGTGTAATAAAGCTTCCCTCTTAGAGAATGTGGCCATTATTTATTTATTGGAACTTCTTTTAGGTTGTGGATAATTCTGGCCCAATTATCGCTCCAATCCTGTAAGAAGACACATTTTCTCTAGGCCTATTTTACATATTCTGATTAGGGAATTTCCTTTTTCACCCCATAATTTTATTTGTTCAGCAGCGTTAATAACACAAAAAAAATATTACTCTGTCTTTAAAAAATAACTTTCAAAGTAATCCAGAAATTTATTTAACTTACTTATGGATTATGTAATTCATAACTCAATTTATTTTAAATTATTTAATTTCAAAAGCATTTTATTTTGAAATCTTGTGATGCCCTATACGGTTCAAGAGTATTAGTGGTTTTAATAAAAATAGAACACTAATATCATATTAAAAGGTTTAAGTTATATAATGACTTTTTAATAACTAACGTTTATTTCTATAAAACCACCATCTCTACAACCAAACTTTTAAATTCTTTTTGTGTTCTCTCTAGTTTATCTTAAACATTTTTCATTTACTTGAATATTAAGAACTATAGTCGTGATTCTCATAAGGAGTTCTACACAACCACCTGATCAAAGAATTGAACAAAATAAGTCTTGCTTTTGTCCTCTTTTAAGTTTTGAACCTCGGAGTTGTATTTGGTTCTAGAACCATGCATGTGATTCAAAGTTGTTCTTAATGACTCTTTATCACTCTCTAATATTAATGGTAGACTTATAACTTCAATCAGATTTTTTGTTGTTTGTTGTTTTGGGAGACATCTTTGGCTGAAGTAAGAGAAGCTAATTTGTAATTATCCTTAATTTGTTTATTGATTATTGTATTATGACATTGAAATTGTGCTTGATTAATTAACATATTTGACAATTATAATTGGATTTGAAATGTAAAATTTGTCTTGATGGAATTTATGAAGGGAGGAGTGAACTTGTGAAGGGAGGAGTGAACTTGTGGATTAATTAACATATTTTTGGACAAATTTGAATTTGTCCAATATGTATATTTGGTGGTTTATAAAGTGTGGAATTGGTTTCATGACTAAGATTGGAGTTTAAATATATGAAATGTTAAATGTATAGACATATTTATGTGTTTAATTTGATTTTGAGGTGTGAAAGGAGTGAATTTGTGAATGCTATATTTTTGGCAAAAATGAGTTGTTCAACATAATTTTAGCGTGATTTATGATTTGTGTGCAACATGAGTTTTGGTTTTTGGTTTGTTTGGCATTTTTAAATTACAAAATTTTGTGGTATACTTTATGTAGACCCATTGGACGAGCTTATATGCTGGGCTAGCTTATATACGTCGGGTAAGTGCTAATTTTGAGTATGGAAGAGAAACAAGTGACACTTTCTCATTGGGCAAGCCAACCTCTTGCTAGGTGAGTTGGATTTTCTAGCTCTAAGTCATATAGGGAACATTAGGATTCCTGCTTCATTAATCGTCAAATTGAGCTGAAATTTTGACAACAAGCCTTTGGAATATGATTCTTTGTTTTGATCATTGAGATATTTGATTTGAGTTCTATAGTTTGAAATTTTAGTCTTTTATGATTTTTCTATTTAAGGTTTCTCTTTTATGAAGAGAATTTATACTAGACGTGTTAGTAGGTTGTTATGTACTGTAGTGGTCTTAGGTTGATCTTGATATAAAAGTCTATATTTTGGGAATGATAAATGTGTGTGATATGAAGGGTAAATAAAGCATCCTCATGTGATGATATAATTTTATATATATTTTGTGGATGTGTTTTGAATATATGAATGAGGAGGAAATAAACGAGTATAAAAAATATCAAAGGTTTCAAGGAGGTTATTTCAATATAAAGTGGTATGGAAGTGCATGCCTGGAGAGAAGTATACTAATGAAAATTGAAAGAATGAATGGAAAATAAAAACAGATAAAAGAAAGAGAAATGGAAACTTATGACTTGTAGACATGTCACTTGAGAGAGGACTCCAAGATAAGTGTCGAGGAAGGACCACCACTTGATTTGCTCAAGATAAGGTTTGCCAAAATGGAGTAAGTGACAAAAGACTATCTCTAAGAAGAATGCAAGAGTTCAATTCAACTCAAAATTTCATTGATTTCAAAGGTAAGTACAAAGGAGACCCCCTAGGCTTCTTATATAGCTTTTGGAATGAGTTTGGTGAAGAGTTTCAAGAGATGTGGGACTTGGAAGGCTCCAAGGTCCATCCAGCAGCTGCAACACGTCCCCTAGGTGCTTGGAGCCCCACATTGCTTAATTCTCTCATTCCAAAAGGGTTTATAAGCTACCTAACTCTCTTAAAGTTCAAAAAATGAAAACTAGCTATGCTTCCTTGTGCTACAAGCTAAGACGCCTACTTCCTTCTCTTTTCTTTTAAGACCAAGCCATGGAAAGTCCCACATTTCTTGTGCTTAAAGGAAAAGAAGGGTTTATAAGCGTTTATTCCACTAAAACTAATGAAAAGAATCAAAGAGGCAAATACAAGTCTATTAAACCCATTCTACTTTTTTTGTACAAATGTGTAAAGAAGACAAGAAGTAAAATGATTTCCTTTAACCATGCTTCTTGTCATCCTTTTATTCTCTTCATCGAAAAGAAATCAAAGAGGCAAATACAAGCCTATTAAACCTATTCTACATTTTATGTACAAATGTGTAAAGAAGACAAGAAGTAAAATGATTTCCTTTAGCCATGCTTCTTGTCATCCTTTTATTCTCTTCATCACTTGCCTTCTCTATGATCACATCATAAAGGGATGTGATATATTGCTTTGTTTATGTTTTAGTTGCATGGCCATATTCTTCCAAGGAGGAAAGGTAGGATAAGATAGTTAGTGTTATGCAATTTCTGGAGATCTTAGAAACACATGACTTCGATGGGCGACATGTTGATGAAGATATCTAGCACTTTAGATGAAGACTTTTCCTGCATGAACAAAGACTTAACACGAGGAAAAAAAGAGAACGAATGAATATTATTGATGTAAAAATTATCTGTGTACAAAGCGAAAAAAGAAGGAAGAATATATACAACATAAGGTCTACATAACAGAAAAGGGCACATAAACCTAACAGAATAATAGAGAAGAATGCATAAACTTGACCATATAAGCTCAACCCATATGAGCCCGACAGTACAAGCTCAACTCATTTTATTTTTGTTATTTTGAGAAGGGACACTCCTGTGAAGCTATGCTGAACTCTACTAGATTTACAAACTCATATAGAGGATGAGATCTAGGTGGTGAAGAGTGAAAGGGGTTCCTATAGTTGGTTAAGGAGGTTAGTATGGTATAGAGAGCTAACCCTATCAAAAGGAGGTTCGATGACCTAGTAAATTTGGGTTGGTTTTGACATATCATATCATTATATTATTTTGATTGTTCTATAATAGTTGCACAACTTCTAGTATCCGACCAATTACATAAATTCATATATTGAATCTAGTGTTGTTATCGATTATATGTTTGTGAATAGTGTGATGAGATATTTATGTATTTCTTGTCTTGATTAGGTGAGATTGAGATAAAAAATTGTTTATATACGTTTATATTAACATTAGCTTTTCCTATTTTTTTTGTTGTTTTTTTTTTCTTCTTTTGTAATGATCATTATTATGATATAAGAGGAGGTTCTAGTGATAGTAGTCACTAAAAGTGGTTGAAATGTAGAATTCTTGTTTGTTTATAATTTTTGAAATGAATGTAGAATAAATATATATATATATATATATATATATATATATATATATTTATTTTTTGAGAATCTGACTATAATAATAACAATATTTATATATGATTGTATATTAAATCTTCTCTGGCCATATTTGTTTTTATATAAAAAATATAAGTAATAAAGACCTATTTTTTTGCTTAAAAAAATTAAATTATACAAATTAAAAATTCGTAAATATGTTCTAATTTTAATAGTTTAAAATTTTTACTTTCAAATAATTTTGAATTATATAATTTAAAAATATTTTTATAAGATAGTAACTTTTAAATTGTACAAAGACATTTATTTTGATTCATACAAATAAAAATAAAACACAGACACTAGTGCAAAAACGTTGTTTAACGTTGGTTATTTTGGACTTTTAACGTCTAATCTTAAACTGACGTTTAAACCGGCGACGTCAATGGGACGTCAGACATCCTAACCACAGACGTCTATAATGACGTTAGTTAGTGCCCACGAACGACGTCAATAAACGTCGGCACTGGTTTGAATGGACGTCTAAAGGCACTAATTAGACGTCGAATAACGCATTAACCGACGTCGAAGAGCATATATAGACGTTGAACATGGCAAAGGCCGACGTCTAAGAGCACATATAGACGTCGGTTTTTGCATTAACCGACGTTTAATACAGTGATTGTGTTTTAGTGCAGTTTTGTTCCCGTCTTTGGACAGCCTAGTAGCACAATCTCCTTTTGCTAGTTTCTCCCAAAAAAAAAGCTTGCGTCTTTTGAATTTCTTATGGTCCCTTCAACCCAAAACCGAACCTGGGTGGTTGCTTAGTTTCATTTTTCTTCCGCAAGAGGAAAAAATCACGATGAAACGAAAACTAGACAACGACCCAGGGTTGTTTTTGGATTGAAACGATAAAAAGAAATTCAAAAGACTTCACTATTTCCGGGAGGCAGCTAGCAAAGGGAGAATGTGTTACTACGTTATCCCAAGAAAGGAACAAAACTGCATTAAAACACAACACAAAGAAAGCAAATTTTAATCAGTTGAACCAGAAGATAATCGATGAAAAACAAACGGTAAGCATAAGAAAAAACCACGCACCTGGGATGCAATGTTGCAAGAGAGAAAAAGAGAGGAGGAAGACGATAAAGATATCAGAAACAACAATAAAATGCCGCAACAAAAAGAAGACGTGCCGAAAGGGAGAAAAAGAAGAGTGTCGCGAGAGAAAAAAGAGAAGAGGAAGAGGAAGATATCAGAAACTGAATGCCGTGAAGAGTTTGCGGTCTTTTTAAAATGAAATTGGGCGTCAGTTTCTCTAGATAGCCGACGTCTATATGATTATAGACGTTAGTTCTGTTACTAATTCGACGTCCAAGTTAACTTTTCAACTGACCTTTTGAATCCCACTAGATGTCGGTCACAATGGGAACCGACGTCTAGGAAGCTGAAACGATTGATATTTGATTTCCTGTTAGGGATGTTGACGACAGTTGTGATGGGGCGCCGATGTCTATAATGATGCGCATCATTACTTACAGGCACATAGACGTCGGTGTCCCTTCTAGCCAACGTCTATGGCCCTCGAATTTGGTGAATCTAATTAATTACAGACACTTAGATGTTGCATGCACAGATCCCCGATGTCTAAATTGAAGATTTTTTATCTTCCCGCCTTCCATATTCAGGCCGTAGACGTCGCCTGTTGACTAAGTGACGTCCAAGCGCCTGAGAATTAGGTGAAAGCATTAATTGCAGCCCAATAGACGTCGGCCCCGTGAACACCGACGTCACGAGACTGTCTTCTGACCTACCTCAGGCCATTAGACGTTTGTTTGCAGCAGTTAGGACATCTACAATATCATAGACGTTGCTTTGTCTGGAAACCGACGTCTACGTTACCAAGATATTTACGATAATGTCACCGTCCACTCATATACGTCGGGTTATCAACAAACCGACGTCTATTGAATGACGTTAAACAATATTTTTACACTAGTGAGACAAAGATAGTGACAAGATGATGAAACACAACGACACACAGACTAACAGTGGTAAGGGGTGATGGCAACAGCGGCAGTTTGGTCTATTAACTACTCCATGGAAATGCACATAAAAAGTATGGCGTGGCAGAAAGAAATGGGCTGATAACCATGGCGGAATTCATTGGTTGGTCCTTTTGTGTATTGCTATTTACACTCTCTTTACATAAGTTTTTCATTTCCTCCTTACAAAAATCCTCTTCCCAAATAGCATGTTCTGAAAGTTTATTTTGTAACGATTAAATGTTAAATTCATTTTAAAAAAGTGTTATTTTATGAAATTTTAATAACACTTCCCAAAACTAACTATAGGTATCAAATTTTGAGCCTTGTTACTGGAAACTTAAGTATGATATAACAACTTAGTAATATGTAATAAAAGAATGAACACAAATCTCTTTGTTAGATCTAATTGATTAATCAACCATAAATAATTTTAAACAATGCTGACATAATCTAAAGCACAGTGTTGTTACAATTGCTTTTGTTTTGGCACCAATACATTTAACATGTTTCTAATGGTAAACTTGTACTCTTCAACATAATAGCATTTATTAAGTGGGGATAAAATAATCAAAATCTTTCTACTTGATTATAACCCATAGATAATTAATTATCTAGGTTGTTCAAAATATACCATGTTTTATTATTTTTTACTCAATCAATTATTCAAAAATTATATATTAATATATTATTTATAACCAATGAGATATAATTGATTATGAATTTATTATAATCTATTATGCACTCATGTAATGTAAAATTTTCAAAAATTTCATATTTTAGGAAATATTTTTGCTTTAAAAATTAAAATTAAAATATAATATACATCCAAATAATCATTTTGTACTTTAATTTTCTTAATTATACCTTTTCCTTAAAAAAAAATTACATATTATCAGTTTGTGTTGGTTGTTTATTTAGTTACATTTCTTATAAACATCAAGATTAAAAAAAAATCATCTCATAAAGATGTAAAATTCTATGAAAATATTTTTTCTTTTCAAAATCTTCATATACACCCAAATAACCAAGATGTTTTTCAAAGTGTTGTTCCTATTTTTAATCATCCTGAAGTTAATGATGATGATTTACATAATTCAACATATTAGTTCCATAATTATACTATTCATAATAATGTTTTGCACACTTCTGCTCCTCATCACAAAAATGCTATAGTTATAGTCATCTTTATTTTATGAATGATTATCATTGTTACGATGTAATAACTTCGAGCAACATTCTAGATCTTATACAAACTACATTTGTCATATTTCTATTAATTTTGAACCACAATCTTATTATCAAGCCATAAAATTTCCATATTGAAAAGTTGTTATAGATTATTTTCATGCTATGCTGTTAAATAATACTTCCTCTATCATTCCTCTCTCCCTAAAAAGCAATCATTAGAGTTGTAAAAAAGATTACAACCCACGCATCAACCAGGTCCACCACGGGTTCGAGTCGGGTTAGATTTGAAAAATTGTATTTTTTTTATGCGGATAAGATTTTAACCCAGATCATTTAAACCCTAAATTTATTTTATTAAAATTTTATTTTATTTTTATGAAAAGATATTTATTATTTTTTTTTTGAAAAAATTATTTAAGTTTCCTATTTTAAAAATTAATTACACACTCATGTTGGCAGTGTAATTTGGGATTAAAATTTGTTTAGATTTGAATTATAGAATGTTTGTAATTTTTTTATTTAAAAAAATTGTAATTAAGGGAGTTAGTGAACCAACCCGTTTACCCACCAACCCGTGGTGGGTCGGGCTGGGTTCAAATTTTTCTGACTCGCTAATAAATGAGTCAGGTTGGGTTGGTTCACTAAGTGACCAACCCGTGGTGGGTCGAGTCGGACCGGGTTACCTCGTTTTGACAGCTCTAGCAATCATAAGTTGTAAACGATTTTTTAAATTGGAATTAACTTCTAGGACATCTATTGCTAAACATAAAGCTAGGTTTGTTGCACATTGTTTTACACAATAATTTAGAATTGATTTTTGAGAAACTTTTATCCATATGTTGCTCATGTTACTTTTCTTAAACTTCTTTTCGTTACTACTTATAAACATTGACATCTTGCTCAATTTAATATTAACAATACTTTTCTTGATGACAAACTTAATGAAGAAACCTTTATGACTATTCCTCAAGATTATCATCATGGTTTTTAATCTACATCTAACCAATTTTTAGTCTATAAATTTCATAAATGTATATATGACCTAAAACAAGTTTCTAGAAGTTGGTTTACTGCTTTTTCTTTTACTCTTACCTCTCACAATTTTAATTAATCCAAGTATAATTATTCTCTTTTTACCAAAGGGGCACACAACACCTTCATTGTTAAACTTGTTTATCTTGATGATATTGGAATTGCTAGCCCTAGTCCAACTATTATTAAGTATGTTAGGTTCAACACTTTTTTAAATTCTCAATTTTTTTTTTCTTGAACTAAAGCTTTCTAAATCCAAAATAGGTATTTTTATGTGCCAACAACATTACATTCTCTATTCTTGAGGATTGTGGCACGTTGGGTTGTAAGCCTTCTTGTATTCCTATGATTGTCAATATTAAACTCCATGAATCTTTTGGAACTCCTATCACTGACCCATCTGTCTATAGACACCTTATTAGAAGGTTACTATATTTAATCACTCTATTAATTTAGGTAAGTATGCATTATACCTTTTCCTTAAAAGAAGTTACATATTATACAAGTTTAGTTTGTGCTAGAGTTTAGTCTATATTGGTTGTTTGTTTAGTTATGTTTCTTGTATAGTTAGTTTAATTGGTTTTAGTTAAGATAGCTTTTGTTTTTCTTTTTATGCTTCTGCCACCAAGCCCTGTGAAGGAAGATAGAAAATACTTTTGGTAATCTTCAATAAACTTTTTATTCTTTCCTTTGCTATGGTATGCTAGTACATATTGTTTAGGCAACCGCAAAAAAGATAATACATTTGCAATGAAGATTTTTTATGTGGATTAAAAAAATGTTTTCTATGTTAGTTTAAGTATAATCAACATGGAAATTCTTATAATTTATTATGAAATTACTGTTACATCAACTTTTTATGTTGATTATAATAATAATCGACCTAAAATTCTTATCATATTTATAATTCTATCACCACTTCATTTATTATGGTAGGTGGATAAAACTGACATAAGAAGTTATCATAAAAAATTATTGGTGTAAAAACTAATTTTGTGTTTTTTTACTATAAACCATTTCTTAACTATTATATTTCAATTCACTAGATTTCGTGGTATTGAAATAGTTAGTCATTAAATCTTATTAAGCTAAAAGAAATATAAACTTGTAAAAAGCAAGAAAAAAAACTCTTAAAGGTGTATTATGCAACTAGATTCTTTGAGTGACAGTCTACCATAATATTAGGATATGTTGTGTGATATAAGAAAATAAAATCTAGGGGACACTGGTATCAATTAGGAAGTACTACTACAAGAAAAACATATTATTTTGGAAATTTAACGTCTAACAGCACCGACGTCTTATTGGAAGATCTCAATTTAACGTCGAGTGTATAGTAACATACGTCATTAGACATCGGTTTTTTTAAAGATAAATTTGTTTTACAATAAAACTATACTGAAAATCAAAAAATGTTTCCAACACATCACAAAATTATACATACTATGTGTTTTATGTCATTATAATACTAAACAATCTAAAAAGCAATTCAAAATACTAACAAAAGTATTAACCTTCTTGAAGGGTTGAAAATGGAAATAATCGAAAGAGAATGGACACAAACAATACAGAATGGGCACAAGTAATGAAGAGGGGAAGTGTTGCTGCCAAGCTCCGAGAACTCGCGCACAAGAACTTTACCAAAAGCCAATGAAAACGAATTTTAATCGGTGCAAATGAAAGATAACGGTTCCAAACGTAACGTAGTATGTCCAAAATGATTTTAAATAGTGCAAAGTGGAAGAAAACATAACTGAACGTTAATGGTGAAAGAGAGAAAGCAAAGGAAGAAGATAAACGCAGCGAGAGAGAAAACGCGTAACTAGTGCTCACGTTCTGGAGTGGGTGAAAATTCAAGGTATTTGACGTCGGCTGACGTCGAGTCCCCTTGCCATCTGACATCTAAGTGGTAAAGAAAATTAATATTTTTGCACCGTTTTGACGTTCGTGGAGAGGGGAGCCAACGCCTAAAGTCTATAAACAGTGACTTTTTAGTTTTGGGTGCATACCATTTAATGTCTGACTCTAAGGGAGTTGACGTTTAAACCATATTTGACGTTGAAGACTCCTATAACCAATGTCTAGAATGCCATTTTATTTATAAAACTGTCACCAATGATTTTTTACATTGGATTTTCTTACGTTAGACATTAAACGCATGACGTTAAACGTTATTTCTACACTAGTGAAGATTATAATATTCATATTAGGTAGTTGAACACAAGAGAAGAAGATGAGAGAAAAAATGTTATAACTTGTATAATTATTAATGTTTTATTTTATAATTAGTTGTTAATGGTTTGACTAGCGTATTGAATTGTTCAAGTAATAAAACATGGCAAGACCAAATATTATTTTCCAAGAGACTTGTGTAATACTAAAGAATTGTATGATTAACAACTCATTTAGACTAAAGAGCAGTGCATGGATTTACAAATATGTGCAAGGACATCAATTTATAAATAATACAATGTGGACTTTGGTAGTTGAAGACATTTAAGAGTGGAAAAAGGTCATAAATGATATGGATCGACTTTGCTAAGGTTAGGTTTCACCAACTCCACTCTTGTGCATACACAAATTTATCTCCTCTCCATTAAACATTAATGTCAACCCACACTTTAGCCCTAATCCCTTAGGTGAAATAGCCTAGATTTTCCTATTAAGCGTCAATCCTTTGATCACTCAACAAGCAAACTCGCATTAAGATCTAGACTTTAAGACAACAAATGGGTCATGTTCCATCCCTAGAATCCATGTCCTCACTATGTATCTTGTTTCAAGTCTAGGTCACACAAGATACGTCCTCATACCTAATGAACCACAAATCAAGTCATGAATGTCCCCATTACATGCAAGCATTAAGATCGAAAACAAGAAAACTAGCAATTAATGGTAAAGGTGTGTGTGTGTGTGTGTGTGTGTGTGTATATATATATATTCAAATCATCCACACAAGAATTCAAAGGTTACATTTATCCCCAACAAGATGAGTTTGGCTCTCCATTTTCATGGAGAGCCTTAAGCTTACAAAATGGTCATGGAAGAAGAAGAAGAAGAAACCAAGAGGAGGATGAGAGTGTTCCCACGAACCCTAGCAGCTCTCCAAGGTCCCCTCAAAGTGAAATCGCGCCTCTAAACCACCAAAGACCCATATCACTTCGCATTTTTGAGCTAAATAGACTAGATTTGCCACATCAGCAAAAGTGGGCCTCAACGACAGCCCATCAGTAGAAAGCCAAGATGAATGACGCTCAATGGTAGCCTAACGGTAGCCTAGAGGAAGAAAGCCGAGACGAACGGTGCTCAGTGCCAGCCCAACACCAGCATTCCAAAACTCTCCCTTTTTGTTGCTATGCTTGCTTCTCTAGGTGGTTAAGTTCTTTAAATTGGTGGAAGTTCTTTCATAACACAAAATTAGCTACAAAACAAGGGAATTAGTGATTATATTTAATAAGTGTAGCCCAAAATACAATTATTTATAAAAGTAAAATAAAAGAGATGATTAAGCAAAATTCAAACTAGAAAAGAGATGATTTTGCAAAGAAAATATGGTCCAGATAATGGTAAGAATTAACATTATCATTAGTCATCACAACAAGTCAGGTCACACATGAATAATAGTTATTCAATACCTAATCTGTAACAGGAAATTTGACTTTTTATCTGTTTGATACCCATTTAAAAAATATTTATGAATTTTAAAAAATTAACTGATATTTATGGATACATATAGATATTTAAAGAAATACAAATAAAATTTTAAAATAAAATTTAAATAAAATTAAAAAATGAAAATAAAATATAATTAAATTAAATTAAATATATAAATTTAATCGAATAAAGTTTACATTAAATTTTAATTTTAAAGATAATAAATATTTATAGATACAAATAGTTTAAATTTGTTTATAAATAAATATTAAATTATTCGTCATCCGGATCTAAAGTATCACTTATTACCTAAATTTTCATACCCTTATTAGTTTCATCCGTGTATATCCTTAAACAATAGTAGAAACCCGGCACGCACATGAAGAGAACCCAATTCTCTTCTTCTTTACTCTTTAGAAAGCACATCATACATAATTTTGCTTTTAATTATTACTTCCTTTTTTAAGGGTAATATAAAAATAAATTATTTGATTTTCTTCATTATTCTTTTTGAGAAAAAATAATTTTTTTACGTTTTATGTCATAAAAATAAAAATAAATTAAAGTTTATTTATATATAATTTTATAAATAGTTTATCAAAACAAATTTATAAAAACTTTAAAACAAAAAAAAAATAAAAAATATACTTTCACAATTATATCTAAATATAAATAATTTATGAGTTTATAAAAAATGACTTATTTTAAAATTTTTTATTTAAAATTACTTTATTTTTAAATTTAAACAAATTTAACATATATTATATTTTTAAAATTTCAAAATAATGAAATTATATATCTCAAACATAATTACAATTAAAAAATTATTTGAAAAACTTTTTGTAAAATCAACATTATATGTTATTTAGAAATAACTTTCATTTGAAGATTTTTTTTCAGTTATAGATCGCTTTTTAATTTTATTGAGTACATTATTAGAATTGTTTCCCAAAATAGACATTTTGCTGTTCAGTATATTTTTTGTTTTTGCAAAAGACTAAATTTTTATCATGTCTTTTTTTTAACAACATTTTCTTTTCTAATTTTATAAATGTTTATATTTATTTATAATATTTATAATAAATTACTTTATTATAATTTCACAATTTTTATGTGAATATAAATTTAAAAAATATATAATTAATATTTATAATTTAATTGAGAATAATTTTTTTCGAAAAATGATATAATAAATAAGATAATTTAAATATATTGTAAATATAGAAATAGAAAAATTATCATAATGAATTATTACAATTTTGGATTTTTTTGTAAAATTAATTTTGATAAGTGTATATTTATTTTATTAAAATAATTTACGTAATAATTCTTTTGTGTGTAATAAGTTAGAAAAATAAAATTAAATAATGATACGATTTTAGGAGGAAATATTTGAACTTTTCTTTCCTCAAGCATACTGTTCCACCAATAATTACATGTATATGAATTTAAATAAGAATTTTCGAATTTATACCTTTTTTATTTTAAAATTCTTATAAAATTCTATTATGAATTTTTATATTTTGTTATATTTTAAATTTACATAATTTTCAAAATAAAACTTTTTAATTTTTTTTATATCTCTATAAATAAACCTAGATGTGTAAGGACCTTAAAAAAAATGGTAAGGCTATTGGGCCTGAGTGGAGGCAGCCGACCCATAAGACTAAGGGCACATCACTTTAGAGAGTAGTTTTTCAAAAGTCTGATTTCATTTTAGCCAATCCCTTTCTCTCTCTAAAAACTCAGATTTTCCATTCTTTCTGCCTTCTCTCTAAAATCCCAACTCACTGAACCGTTTAATTTTTGGTTTGAAGGTGTCTAAGCGTTCACAGCGTCAAGGGCTTCACTTTGAACCTATTGGTTTCTCCGTTTCATTCCGGTAAGTAGTTCTTTTGTCTCCTCCGCTACTTTCGAAACCTAGGGCTAGGGGTTCTACTGATTTTAAGCAGATAGAACTTTCCTTTCTTTGATTTATGTAACATTCTAGCTCTAAAGAGCTGTTTTCACCACCTCCGTGGTGACTGTAGGGCACTGTTCAGGTTTTGCACTAGGGAGGGTATTATTAGGGCGTGTTCAATTAGCTTACTGTGGAAACCCAAGGTAATGGGAGATAATTATGTTTCTTTGAATTGATTATGTGCTCGGTATGTCTAGTGAAGTTTAATTGTTATACTGTTTGAATTGCATGTTAGGTTTTAGGAATATTGGATGGTATGTGTTGAACTGTGAAACTGATGAAAAGTATGAATATGTGAATTGGTAGTGTACTGCTTGAAATCTGTTTTGAATGAGTCTAAATGCTGCAAATTGGTATGTTGAAAGTGTCTTGGTCGGAAATCCTACTGTGTTGTGGTCTTGATAGTACAATGACAGTTTGGGGTATCGTTTTAAGTAGATTGAAAGAAATTGAGGCGTTGAAACTGTACATTTGGAGTCTAGAGTCCAATAGGTTAGTTTGAATAATTTAAATGAATAAATTGTAACTCGTTGAGAGCATGTTTGTTGGTAGGATAGAGGAGTCTTAAAAACCTGAGTTGGCACATCCCTGATCATAGAGCAGCCTTAGCCTAGTCCAGTCAGTTGTGACTAGTCATATGTGCTGGCGTCGAAGATGAGTCTGATGCGTTCAGACATTTGAGTCCTCTCTAGTGACCAATTGGAATGTGAGGAGGATTGGGAGAAAGTAAGATCTTTACTATGATGATAATTAGATAAACAGTTAGAGATTTAGAGGCATTCTAAGTTGGCTAAAGGGAAGTGAGAAGGTGATTTTGAATATTTGGAGTGCTGAGTGCATTTGGTCTGTTTGGACAGTTTAGACAAGTCATTTGTGACTTGTTAGGCAGATAAAATTGAACTAAAACAGATTAGAAATGGTAGAATTGAATTAGAGTTCATAAGTCATAGGATGTGATGTTTTGGAGTTGAATTCAAGCCTAAATCACTTTAGAATCACTGTATAATTGATAAAATCTATCTAGACAAGTTTAAATAGGTCCATATCACAAATTAGAGGTGTTAGAAGTTAGGTTAGAGGGTTAAAAGTGGTTGGAGAGGCATGAGTTGCATGATTCTGCAGAACGTCTGATGGGAACTCCTGAGGAGTTGAGTCTGTTTGAAGTAGATCTGGATCCTCAAGGCTTCCTTGACAAAGATTGACGCAGCGGAAAAAGGAAAAGGATCTCGGTATTGAAGTAGAAATCGAGAAAGACAAAGGATCTAGGGTTTTAATCGGTGGAAAACCCTATAGACTCGAAGGAAACCCTAGAAGTGGGGAGAGACTCGAATCCGACCGATTAAACGGTGGAAACATGATTTTGATCGGTGCAAAAGAGGAATGATCGGAGGAAAACAAGTTTAATCGGTGGAACGTGGTGTTTAAACGGTGAGAAAGGTTTTTAATCGGTGGAAAGTCAAGAAAGAGGGTGGAGGAAGGTGGATCTGTGAAGAAAATGAACTTACAGTGACGAACGGAGCGACAATGGTGGAACAGCGTTTAGCGGATGGCTGGAGATGGAGAGATGCGCTCTCGAGAGCGAGGAAGTAAAGCTCGAGAGAGAAAATGAAGTGTGGATCTGCGCGAGAAATGAAGAAGACGTGGTGATGACGCGACTGAAGCATTGACGCGTGTGCGTGATGTGGCCGTGGAGGATTGAATCTGCGTGGAGGAGAGAGAATGGAGCACAATGGAGTTTGGAAAGTGAAATGGAAGAGGTGTGCTGGAAGGTGGCTAGAGGCGGTTCATCAAGACTCTCTAGCATGAACTTTCAAGATAATTGTGTCTGGATTTTCTTCAACAGAAATCACAATTCATTTACTCAAAAGTTGTGTTTACAATGGTGGAGACGGATATTTATAATAACCCGTGCTCCAAGAGAAATGGACTACATGTACACTAAAAATAAAAGAAATACATGAGGCAGTATGCCATCATCCCCTCCCTCTTAAGAAAAGATTTGTCCTCAAATCTTGGGAGTTGCCTTATAAAGACGCTCCTCATAGTGTTGGGAGCATGGCCATCTTGTAGTGGCCTTATTCCTTTATTCCTTGGGATATATTGTTCTTCCTCCTGGATCAAACACAAATCTGCAATACACATGAAATATATCACNCATTAATATCNATCCAAGAAAGGAATTTTCAAAAGTAATAACTTTGAAATAAAGACTTCTTATATTTTGTTTTGTAGTCTTGGAAAAATCTAGAAGTCCATATTCACAAGTTATTTTATTTTTATCTTGAGTTATGTGTCTCCTCAAGGGTAACATTAACTCAAGAATCAAATTGCCATGTTTTGAAAATGATTGTTCATGAATGACATTTGATTCAAAAGAGAAGGTAATATTTGAAAACTCAATAATGATTGGAAAAGAAATAAAGATTTGGAAACCTTCCCTTTTAGGTTCCATGACTCTTGGACGAATTAAATTTTCTATTTCTCTCTTGTCCTCTTCTTTCTTCTTTTCTTCTTCTTTTCTCTTTTTCTCTTCTCCTCATTCTAGTCTCTCTTCTTGCTTTTTTCTCTCTACTTCATCTCTCTCTTTCTTTTCTTCTTCTTTTCTTTCTTGCTCAAGCCGTTTAAAATCTCTTTCTATTTTCTTATCCCTTAACTCTTGAAGTTTTGCCCTAAATTATATTTCCCTATGAAAGAAACCATGAGCAGTTAAACTTTCAAGAAATATTTTGCCATTTTCAATACTCTCTCTCATTAATTCCAAGTTTCTTTTTATTGATAGAGGCACAAACCTTCTTCTCATGNAAGCTTTCAAGTCATTCCAATTTCTAATGGTGGACTTTCTACCTATTCTAACAAGATATTGCCTTTCATCCCACCACTCTCTTGCATACTTTTCAAACCTAAAAGTATAAAGACTAAGGATATAGGATTCACTGTCTCTAGAGTAGAAATGAGTTTCAAATTTACTTCTTCTAACAATGAATGGATGCATGTCATTAATGTCCCTCTCCCAAGATAAGTATGTTAATGCACCAATATCTTCACCAAAGAATGGAATATTATTCCTAGCTTGTTTAAACAAATCATCCTCAATCGTATCAAAGTCATGAAATGAACAAGTCTTCCTTCTAGCTTCATCAAATTTTCTTTTTATTTCTTTGAAACTAATGTTCAGATCAAAATTAGAGACACTAGATGACCTATATGAACTAGAAGACCTATATGAATAACAAGACATCTTTGTTTCTAAAAGTTTTCTTAATCTAAAAGATTAAAAGCTTCCACTTTAGACAAATCCCAGGTAAGAGAGGTGAACCATAAGGATTACTTAAATACCAAATCTTACCTTAGCCAAATTTGTCTTAAGCTACTAACTAATTATCCTTTAAACAAAAATCACTTTCAAAATCAAAGACTTAACTCACAAACAGTTAACGGACTCTAATAAGACCCCTAAAACGTGAGAGAGAAAAAAAACGTCGGACTCTAATGTGACAAAAGTCACACCTAACGTGAAACAGAACCATAGACAATAAAAGAAAACAGTTAAAGGTGCCAAGAGTTGGAAAGAGCACTAAGAACTCTTCCAATCTACTTGGACTTTATAAGAAGGCCCTTTTACAAAACACAAAGCAAAGCTACCAGCTACAGTGGGCTAACACAAGCCCAACAAATACAAAGAAAATAAAAACAAAAACTACACTATGCTATGGTCCTGGTTCATTCTGCAGGAAAAACACGTGCCCAATCTAGCTTCTGGACAGCTTTGGTACTCTCTTGCTTGCTTGTACAACTTCAATTATGTTGAATCTCCTAGCCAGTCCAATCTATTATCTCAGCAGTACTTCCAAGGCTTTCAACTTATATGGCTGCTTCTAGTTGTTTAAGTCCAATAAGTTCAGATCTGCATAGAAATTCAAACCTCAAATCAACAGTCTACCCAATTCAAGCAATTTCAAGCTATATATAGAAGACAGTTTAAGCAAACAACTCCCCTATTATTCTCTGGCCTGCACGTGTTCACTTGATGATCCTGATAGTTTTCTAGCTTTTAAACTCCAACTATATTAGGCTTGCACACAAAATCTCAACAAAATCCAGTAAGTGCAAATGGAAAGTGAACTAGCTTCAGATTAGATGTGAGTCAATGCAAAAACTAATCACCTAAGCTGAACAATCAAACTTAACTGTTTAGGCTACCAATTAAACCTAAAACTAGTAAAACATGCACATGGACATGGATATTGAACCAGATTCAGATTAGATATTCCTTTATGCAGCACAGACCCACAATTCATTTACTCAAAAGCTGTGTTTACAATGGTGGAGACAAATATTTATAATAACCCATGCTCCAAAAGAAATGGACTACATGTACACTAAAAATAAAAGAAATGCATGAGGCAGTATGCCATCAACGTCGCTATGCGGATTTCCGCACATAGCGAGTCGCTCCAGGTAGGAGCTCTATGTCTTGCAATACGCGTAGCGCATCGTTTCCACTATGCGACTGGGAGAACTAGGTTTTTAGGCGGGATAATCCGCCTTGCGAAATCGTGTGCACTATACGAAACAGCCTAGTTTCGCCATGTGATACGCTGATGCGTTATGCGAATCAACACTGATTCGCTGTGAGAATTGGGTGTGCCTTGCGAAAAGCGTAGTGTCTGTTTCATGTTCTCTTGAGTTTGTTTTGTGTTGAATATTGGCTAATTTGCTTGGGTTGTGAAGCATGTTCTGATATATATATATATATATATATATATATATGACTTGATCTTTAAAGCTCAAATGTGTGGTCTGGTTATGGTTCAAAGGTATATGACTTTGGAAAGAATGAAACATGATTTCAGGGTTGTTGGTGGTGGTAAATGTAAAATCTCTCGGTGAGATTCTTAGTGTTTTAGAATGAAAGTAGGAGCTCAGTCTTGGGGGTCTTCCTGATGCTCTAATGGCCTTTCTTCTCACGTAGAGAGGATTGGACCATCTGGTGAAGAGTAGTAGGAGGTCCTAGTCTTGGAGGCTTCCAGTATGTTTTAGGGCGCAAAACGGACTAACCTCGTGAGTGTGGCAGGGTGAGGAAGCCAAAGTATCACAAGCCACCATGGGTGCATGACCCGCCATAGCTCGACTATCATTCTAAAGTCTGGACGAGTCAAGTCTAAAAGATAACATGCAAGGATCTATGTTATAAATTGTCTTACTTGTATGTTCTCTACTTGAGCTTAATCTGGTATGTATATATTGATATAATTGCATGCTTTTATATAATTAGCTCACCCTTGCTTGCTTATGTTTGTGCCATGTTTTATGTGTTTCCTTTTGCGATGATCATCCACTTGGATGGGAGCAGATAGCGAGGAGGATACTTTGGAAACAAATCTTGATGGGGACGACAGTGCTGCAACTTAGATTTACTAGTCTTTATTCCCATGAACTCATTATTTTGAAGAACTTTAGTGCACTTAAAGTTTTAAATTCTCTGTATTTTTCCAGGGAGAAACTCTAGTACTCTAGTTTTCATTACAATACTATTCTAAGGATGATTGTAATCCCTTATTAACTGTCATTCTATTCTTAACTGTTTTCCTATATTATGCATGATGACGTCTTTATTATATATGTCCTTTCTATATAATTGGGATGTCACAAAATGTTTTACCTACACATTACTAAATTTTAACTTTACATCAAATCTTTTTTCAAATATTTCCACTAACACTTGTATTATTATTTAATTTTATTTGTTTAACTTATTACACACGTAAAATTATTACAAATTAATTTAATGAAATATGTAAAGACCTAAAAAATGATATTTTAGAAATGATAGTGGTTTAAAAATAACAGGACTCGTCTCGCAACAAAATTTTCAAGTTTAACCGATTAGTTTCTGAAATAGAGTAAGTTGGTCTTTTGCTCTTTTCTTTGTTTAATTTTGTTTTCATTGCATGCTAGCTGTCTTCTTTTTTTTTTTTTTTTGCATGTGAAGTTTGAGTCTTACATAAAACTTTTTGTTGATCAGTGGTCCTAAAGGTGTACCTTGATCGTGTTTCTGTGATTCGTAGGAGCAAATATGAATTTTTGTACGTTGGAGTTGTTTTAAACTTTCTAAAGCAGTTTGGTTTTCGGTTAGGTAAGGAAAGCTAATATTGCTTTAATTTTGCTTTAAGAAGCATGAATGTATGTTTGATAGGTTATGAGATTTATGTGTTGTTGAATATGTTATCAATTGAGGATTTTTGAGTGATATTTGTTTATGGATGAGTGAATGTTGTCCATTGATAAATAATGCTATATATGATTGTGAATTGGTACTCTTGTGAATCTTCAATGTTGCTGTTTTGGAGTTATATGAGGTATAATTTGTTATAGAATTGACAATAATGAAGAAAGAATGTTGTTGGGCTGGTTTTTGGTTTAAATTGAGGTTTTTGTAGGTGAATTTCTTAGCAAGTGATTTTGAAACTAAAAATTATGTTAGGAGAAGTTGTTTTTGGATCATTTTAAACTTGTATAGAACTTCAAATAACCATAAATATTAGAGCTATAAAAATGGGTCACAGTCCGCGGGTCAACTCGACTCACAATGGGTTTGGACCGAGTTGGGTTTGAAAAAATTGTATTTTTTTATGTGGATCAAATTTCAATCCGGCACATTTAAATCCGACTCATCCTGGTTGAACTTGTGGTGGGCCGGGTTGGCCACCAACCCACCTTTTTTTTTGCGTGAAAAAGTTATTTAAGTTCCCTGTTTTCAAAAGTAATTAAACTCCCCATGTTGGAAGTGAATTTAGGGAGTGAAATTTGTTTAAATTTGAATTATAGAAAGTTTATAATTTTTCTTATTTAAAAAAAAATTGTAATTGAGTGAATCAATGAGCCAACTTGTTTACCTATCAACCCGTGGTGGGTCGGACAGGGTTGTAATTTTTATAACCCGCTAATAAATGAGTCGGGTTGAGTTGTCTCAATATGTAATCAACCTGTGATGGGTCGAGCCGGGTGATCTATTTTGACAGTAGTAATAAATATGATGTTAAGTTGATAAGTAATGAATATATTGAGTTTTACGTTATTTCTAATCCACTTTCAGGAATTTTAATAGGTTTTGGTGTTTAATGTTTGATACCTTATCAACCTTTTAATGTTCTTTTATACATTTAACAAAATTAATTTTACGAAATATAACTATATTTTTATTATGATAATTTTTCTATTACCATAATTATAGTATATTTAAATTATCTTATTTATTATAATCATTTTTCAAAAATTTTTATTCTTAACTAATTTATAAATATTAAATTAAATATAGTTTTTAAATTTATATTCACATGAATTACAAAAAATTATAAATTTATAATAAAATAATTTACTATAAATATTAAACAAATCTATTAAATTAGAAAACAAAAGTTGTTAAGATCAATTTTTCAAAAAACATAATTTCAACAACAAACAACATACAAAGTTATAAAAAACATGATGAAGATTTAGTCTTTTCACAAAAAAGGAAATTAAACTTGAGCAATAAAATGCTCTAATTCAGAGAAAACATTTTCCTTATAGTACTTACGTCAATAAAATTCAAAAATATCTATACTATACCAAAAAAAAGTCTAAAGTGGAAGCTTTTGAAATAAAGTATTTTAATATACTTATTAAAAATACTTCTATTAGTCAAATATCTATACTTTTTTAATTGTTTTTCTTTCTTTATCCCTCTTAAACAACCTATATTAATGTCAATATTAAATTAATTTGCATCAGAGGCACTTTGGTCAAAGTAATAAAATTTGCCACTTTTGTCACATACTTACTCTCCCACATAACACCTCATGATGTTCTATACGTAGTCGTCACTCGTCTCCATTTCCTTTCCGAAAACAAAGAGGCCTCATATTTTATCACACTTTTTTAAATGTTATAGACTCAAAGTTTAAGAGAAAATTCATTTCTTTACATGTTTTTTTTTTTTAATTTTAAGAAAATATATTTTTTCAATATGTTTTTTAATTGCTATGATGACTTAAAAATCTTTGAGAGAGAGAGAAAATTAAAAGGAATACAATAGATAATATTATATTAAAATAAAAAATAAATTTTACCGAGGAGAAACATTCCAATAAATGGTTTAATAATGAGGGACGGAAATTCTGCTTATCCCACACGCTTTCTGCCCACAAAATTCATACTTCCCATTACTATCCAATCCCTGACCATGCAAACAAAAACAGCATATTCATAGAACAAAAACTCACAAAAAAACAACGTTAAACAGTTGTTTATCCTAATGTTTTAATTCCTTAAGAAAATCCTTACGTTTATTTTTCATCAATTAGTGCCAGCTCATTTCAGTTCTATCTAATTCATTCCAGAACTCTCTTCAGAATTCCCAACTAATGGTTACTGTTGAGGCAAAGATATGTGAATTAAATAATTATTTAATATAAATAGTAAAATATGGTTTTAATTTTTAAAATTTTATGTTACTATCTTAACTAAGTAAAGAAATTGATGTTTCAGGCATATCGATAAGAGCCTTAATGATGTCATAAATGAAAGACTTTTTAACTCACACCAAAACTAAGCAAATAAAAACACATAAACCATAAAATTATTTTGTTTTCGCAGTTCTCTTTTGGAGTAAAATTAAACAAGAGACGATGATTCTCTAGAAGTCATCTCCATCGTAACCAAGATCTTCCTCAACCTTCTGCGCAGCATCTTCGGCAATCTTATCTT
The DNA here is from genome assembly GCF_000741045.1 of Vigna radiata var. radiata. Lineage (NCBI taxonomy): Eukaryota > Viridiplantae > Streptophyta > Magnoliopsida > Fabales > Fabaceae > Vigna > Vigna radiata. The sequence goes on from NC_028351.1 coordinate 33,170,880, forward strand.
CCAGATACTCAGCACCCTCCACAAGCGCGACTCCACCTAGAACCCCAGCGACCGCGCCCACAGCCAATCCCGCTCCCATCCCCCCAAACTTACTCTTCTTCTTCTCCTCTTTCGGCGCGTACCCGTACGCGCTCCCCTGCCCATACGACGCCGTTTGCGGAGGCGCATTATAACCGTACCCACTCTGAGGTGGCGCACCATAACCCTGCTGTGGCGCACCGTAGCCCTGCGGTGGCGCACCATAACCCTGCGTAGGCGCATTGTAAGGATACCCACTGGGCGGCGCCGCGGAGTAATAGGCGTCCTGGGGCGGAGCACCGTAGGGAGAGTACCCGTATCCCTGCGGAGCAGGAGAATAATCCCTCACACCGTAACCCGGTGCGGGGTAACCACCGGGTGGGGGATAGTGGGGCTCTCTGATGGTCACGCTAACCTCGACCTTCCCTTGTGGTCTGCCAGATGGACGCTTGAGGGTGAGAGTGCGGCTCACGCGCTCGCCCATTCCGGCGTCGGCGAGAATCTCAGAGAGCTTGAGCCGAGCCGAGCCGATGAGCGGCTTGGTGTCTTCTTCCTCCTTGACGGCGTGAACGACGTCGATGTAGAGCGTTTGATCTTCGAGGGGCTTCGGCGGTAACGGAACTACGAGCGTCTGATCCCAATTGGCATCGGTGTCGCCGTTCTCGTCCACGTGGGTGGAGAGCTTGTTGCTGGGGTCCACCCAAACGACGACGTACGGGCGGTTTGCGCCGTTGCGCCAGTTCACGTTCTTCAATCCGCGCGCCGATGAGAGTTTCACTTCCACCTCGTAGCGAGAACCCATTTCTGATGTTGGAACTGTGAGTGATTTGGTTGACTCGTAGGTTTTCGTTCAGAAATGCAAGAGACTAATGCGCTTTTATAGGGAGAGTTTGTTTGGGTTCTTTGGCTTTGCCCTTGCTTTCTCCTGAAACTACGATTTTGCCATCGTGAGGGAAATTGACAAATGGAACAAAGGTTCTTTGCTTCTGGCAAGGTTGGTGGGGAATGTGCCAGGAAAAGGTATCTTAGATAAGGGAAAAAAAATGGTTACTTTTAAATTAAGTTTCTGAAACATATGAATAATGATTATTAGATAATTTTTTTTTTACAATCTGAATATCATCTATGTGTTATGTTTGATTACTTTAATATTATTTTACAATCAATAATAATAATCATAAATATTAGTATTGATTAATCATAAAATATATGTAAATGATATTTAAATATTGTAAAAAAATGTTATTTAAGTATCATTATCTGAAAAATATATATAGTTACAGTATTAATTAATTTATTCGGATAAAAAATATTTATATAACATCTTGAAGGAGAATTATTTTATTAGTTGAAGTATTTTATAATTGATATGAAACAAAAATAACTATATAAATATATTTTATGTATTATAGAATTTTTTCTTTAGGTACATAACAAAGTTTTTAAAATATAAGTCTTTTTTAAAAGAAAGGAGAACTCTCTTAAATATAAAATAAATTATATATAAGTACTTTCCATTATTTATATCACTTTTGAATTGACTTACTGCAATAAGATTTTACATACATTATTTTTTACTCAGTTCAAAATATACAATCATAAGATAAAGTAGTATATTTAAAAAAAATAAACTTATACATGGCTCCAATAATTAATATAAATAATCAATTTCAAACAATTAATTCACTACACACCAGTTGTCTACTATATCAATTAAAACTTTATATTTAAATTTATAATATTTTTATTTTTATAACAACTATAAATATTAATATATAAATATTTGAAACAAATTTTAAATAAAATTTAATATAAAATATAAATTTAATATTGTTAAAAATATTTAATAAAAATATCATATTTTATATATATATATATATATATATATATATATATATATATATATATATATATTAAATTTAGTCTTAATTTGTAAGGTAAGAAATTGTTCTAATTTTTTTTTTTAAAAGTAAGACTAAACTAAAATAAAATACAAATAAAATAATTAAATTGAGATTCTTCACCTAATATTTTTTCTAATCATGAGTTGTGGTACTGTTACTATTACCTCATACTATCTCTATCATGTGATAAGATATTCATTTGACACATGACAAAGTTTTTTTAAAAAAATAAAATAAAAAAACATTAAAAAAATTAAAAAGTTAAAAAAACAACATACTAGCAAATGACTTTGAGTTAATGTCTTTAGTTCTATACTACCGAAAAGGTTAAATTGCATCACATTTTCAAAATTGAGGATCCAATTAAGACAACTTAAAATGAGAGGACCTAGTTGAGATTCGTGTACAAATATGAGAATCATCTGATGGTTTTAACCTTATCTAAAATGCATTATCTCTGTAAAATTCTTTCTCTTAGGATATCTTTGTCTTCTTCATACAATTTCTAGCCCTCTATTCATCTGTCTAAAGATCATAGATCGCTTGAGTGACCCTTGAGGTGAGATCTTCCTTTCTAACCAATCAATTTCTACAAAATAGAAAGTTGATTTTTGTTCTTTTCTTTAGGTTTGTGTGTTTTATGCTTGTTTGACTTTTTCTTAATCAATCTAAAGTCTAAATCTTCCATAAGACTCCCTATTGATCAGTGGCATTGAGAGTATGCCCTGATCAAGCTTTTGTGGCTTACAGGAGCAAATAGGGCTTTTGGAGTTTAGGAGCAATTATAGAGTTCTTAGAATCATTTGATAATCAAACAAGTAGGAGAAGCTAGTTAGTTTAATTTTAGCTGATGAACAAGTTTTAATCTATGTGTGTATGCTTGTATGATGATTGAATTTTGTGTTTCAATTGTCAAGTGATTTTTGACCTATTGAGTTGATTGTAAATGTTGGAATTGGTATGAATTATATGTGTTTGAATCTTTGAAATGATTGAATGATATGTCTAGTGTTTGTATTGAATTTTATCAATTGATTGTATATAAGTTGAGAATTCTAGTTGGTTGTGCATCTAGAATGAGTATCAGATTGTGTTGCAAAGACTCGCTAATCATAATTCTACAAAATTGTTGTTTTGCATAATTATTCAGACTCGTTGGGCGAGCATAATCTCGCTAGGTGAGCTTAAAGTCAGAGAGCTACTGACTTTACTATTGTTGGGCGGTCATTTTGGATGTGCAAAAACAAAGTGAGTGAGCTCACTAACTTTACCCTCGCTGGGCGAGTTTATGGTCGTTGGGTGAATTTAATATTCAAGGTAACTTTGTCTACCAATGGATAGGAAAGTGAGTTTCGACTAGGCGAATTATGTTCGTATTTTAAGTCTGTGTTAAGCTCGTTGGGCGAGTTGTTCATTCGCCAAACGAGTATACTTATGCATGATACTCACCGAGAGAACGAGACGACCTCGCTAGGAGAGAATAACATAGTTTAATACAACTTTCATATGTGTTTCTTATAAGTTATGTTGTCATATTTTAGTTCATAAAAGATATTATAATTGATAATATGTGGAATTAAGAATGTTGGAACCAATTCAAGGGAAATTGGTGATGATGTGTTGTAGTGTGAGCTTTGACATATGTACATTTTGAAAGTAGGTATCCTGATATAATATTACCAACCATAAACTCATATAGAGAAAATGGGATGGGGAAGAGAATGATAGGAGGTCTTTATTTTGGACTTTGTTCTAAGTATAAAAGATTAACATTATGAGTAATAAGATGATAACCCTTGCGTTTATAACTCTGTATAGTATAAATATTACTACGGGTGCGCACCTATAATGAATACATGTGTCAAAGCATGTATCCAGACAATTGAGTCTAGAGTTAATATTGGATTTAATTTATTTTCCATTCATATATGTGCATTTATGTTCATATATTTATATTCTGTTTGTATATTTATATTCTGTTTTTATATTTCTTTAAACAACTATATATATATCAATTGTACTATCTCCTTATTATTGAATAAGATACACAACTTTCATGTTTTATTTTCTTGTAACATGGTATCAGAAGAAAATTAATTCTTGATCACGTTTTTCTGCAACCAATTCTGTTACTGCCAATATCTTCATCTTCTACCTCTTGTTCTTGGTTTTCCTACAATTTCTTCTCCTTTTATGGCTATTTCCTCTATTATTGTCGCATCGTTATGTTTTATGTTTTAACTTTGTTTTCTAGTGTTTTCAATGAGAAACAATTGGGTGCTTTAATCACTCGTAGCCCTGGATTGATTTTTGAGGAATCTAGAGGAGTTTCCGAAGTTTTGGGTTGCGAAATTTTTGTTCAATTTGAGGTTGTGAAATTCAATGGCTTCTAAAGTTATTCCTTCTTCTAATAATTCTCAAGCGCAGTCACATTCCTAAGCTTTGATACTTCCTCAAGAGCAGATTCATGGTCTATTGGCACTTCTTCCTCAATCTAATCCCACAGTCACGCATTCTACGGGTCTAGTGAGTTCTCATAATGTTTCCACTTCTTCTCAGGATCAAGGTAATATCTATTCCCAATAGATTCTAGACACAGGGACTACTGATCATATATCGAGTTCTTTGTCTCATTTTATTTCTTATCATAGAATCTCACCAATTACAATTTCTCTACCCAACAAGAACTCTTCATTTGCTCATTTTTATGGCACAGTTTCTCTTGGCCCACACTTTACTTTACATAATGTCTTGTTTGTTCCTAATTTTTCAGTAAATCTTATTTCAATCACAAAGTTAACTAAATCTTTATCTTGTAAAATTACCATTCCTGAATTTTCATGTGAAATACAGGACAAGTCAATCCTGCAGATGATTGAGAAAGCTGAAGAAAGAGATGACTTGTATGCCATGATAGTTCCTGTATCCACACCCCTTGGTCCACCAACTGCTATTACTCTTGAGAATTCTATTGCTTGTTCTACAATAAGAGCTAACTCTATAGATATTTGGCACTCTAGACTAGGGCATCCTTCTTCTTCTTGTTATACCAAATTACGCACCATGTATGCCACTTTACCTAATACAAAATACACTCATTGTGATACTTGTCACTATTCTAAGCAAAGAATATTACCTTTTCAATTAAGTACTACTGTTTCAAAAGCTCCTTTTGATTTAATTCATGTTGATATTTGGGGGCCCTATTGTACTTCTTATGTTGATGGTTTCAAATATTTCTTAACTATAGTGGATGATATGTCTAGATTCACATGGATTAAAGTGATGACAAGTAATTCTGATACAAGATCATAACTTATTGGCTTTGTTTCTTATATCAAAACTCAATTTGACATTGATGTAAAAGCTCTTAGATCAGATAATGGTAATGAGTTTGCAATGACAGATTTTTATAGACAAAAAGGGATACAACATCAATTATCTTGTGTTGAAATACCTCAACAAAATGGAGTTGTTGAGAGAAAACATCAACACATTCTCAATGTTGCTAGATCTTTAATGTTTCAATCCCATTTGCCCATAATTTTCTGGTCTTTTGTTGTTCGTTATGTTGTGCAACTCATTAATATTTTACCTTCCAAAGTTTAGGCATATTTTTCTCCATCTCAGCTGTCACACAATGTTAAACCTGACATTACTTACGAGTTTTTGTCTCACTTTGATATGCTTAAACTCTTCAAGCTCATAGAACAAAATTTCAGCCTCGTGCAAGAAAATGTGTTTTACTTGGTTTTAAGAAAGGAATGAAAGGCTACCTTTTGTTATATTTCAACTCAAGGGAAATTTTTCTATCAAGGAATGTAGTATTTTATGAAAACATATTTCCTTTTCTTACCTATTGATACACAAAATTCAAATTCCTTGAATTTTGTCACCAAAATCATTTCCTCTCCATTATCTCTTTTCTCAGAAGCTACTGATCAACCCTCTTTACCACCTACATCTCCTTCTTCTATTGTTCCAGACCCTGTTATTTTTTCTTCTCAACATGTTTCTGTTGAACCTGCCACTACTACTCCACAAAGGAAATCAACCAGGCCAAAACATAAACCATCTTATCTGCAGAACTATCATTGCAACATGTTATCTACTTCTTCCGCCGCTCAGTCATCCACGGGTACCTTATATCCTATCTTTTCATATCTATCTTATGATGCATTATCATATCTTCATAAGTCATATGTCCTTAATCTTTCCCAAGTTAGTGAACCTAAAACCTATAACCAAGCCATTAAACATGATTGTTGGAGAAATGCCATGGATCAAGAAATTGCAGCTTTAAAAAATACCAAAACTTGGGTTTTGACTAATCTACCTTATGGAAAGCAACCTATCGGATTTAAATGGGTATACAAAATAAAGAGGCATGCTAATGGGAGTATTGAACGATACAAGGCAAGGTTAGTAGCCAAAGGCTACACACCACAACAAGGTTTAGATTACTTTGAGACTTTTTCACTTGTTGTCAAACTCACAACAGTAAGATTGGTTCTAGCTTTAGCAGCTTCCAAACATTGGTATTTACATCAACTAGATGTAAATAATGCTTTTTTACATGGGGATCTAGATGAAGAGGTACGCATGTCTCTTCCTCTTGGCTACAAAACAGAAAAACCAAGGCAACTTTGCAAGTTGTTGAAGTCTTTATATGGACTCAAGCAGGCCTCTAGACAATGAAATTACAAGTTGATAACTACTTTACTTTCTTTGGGTTACATACAATCAAAATCAGATTATTTACTTTTTGTCAAAAGTGATTTTGCTCATATCACCATCTTACTTGTTTATGTAGATGATATAGTTTTGGCAGGTGATGACATCCAGGAAATCCAAACTGTGAAGACTCTATTGAATGCAAATTTAAAAATTAAAGACCTAGGCCAACTCAAGTATTTTCTAGGCTTAGTAATTGCAAGATCTCAACAGGGCATTACTTTGTCACAAAGGAAGTATGCTCTAGAGTTACTAGAAGATGTAGGATTGTTGGGATGTCAACCTGTTTCTACTCCCATACATTCAGGCACAAAATTCTTCAAGACAAAAGAGAAACCCTATTCAGATGTGCAAGCCCATAGAAGACTTCTTGGCAGATTATTATATCTAACCAACACAAGACCAGATTTATGTTTTGTTGTTAGTACTCTTAGTCAATTTCTTTACAATCCTTTTGAAGATCACTATGCAACAGCCATAAGGATCTTGAGATATATCAAGAACAATCTAAGACAAGGATTATTATTTCCCTTCAACACAAAACATACTCTCAAGGATTTTAGTTATTCTGATTGGGCTGCTTGCCCTAACACTAGAAGGTCTGTAATTGGTTTTAATGTGTTCTATGGTGCATCCTTAATCAGCTAAAAATCCAAGAAGCAAGGTATTATATCTAGATCATCAACCGAAGCAAAATGTAGAGCCTTAGCTTCCACAACATGTAAAATTCAATGGATTTTGTATTTGCTCCATGATTTGAAACAACTTCTACTACAACCAATTCCTCTATTTTGTGACAATCAATCTGTTATACAAATTGTACATAATCCAACCATGCATGAGAGGACAAAGCATATTGAAATTGATTGTCATCTCATAAGGATAAAGTTATAGTTGGTGTAATTAAGTTCCTGCCCATTTCTACTTCAGCTCAACTTGCAGATATTCATACTAAAGCTTTGCATCCCGCACAATTTCAATATCTGTTGTCCAAGCTGAGCATTAAGGATATATATGTTGCAGCTTGAGGGGGATATTGGGTTTAATTTATTTTTCATTCATATTTGTGCATTTATGTTCATATATTTATATTTCTGTTTGTATATTTATATTCCGTTTTTATATTTCTTTAAACAACTATATATATATATATATATATATATATATATATATATATATATATATATATATATTGTACCATTTCTTTATTATTAAATAAGATACACAATTTTCATGTTTTCTTTTCTTGTAACAGTTAACTGATTTTGTGTTTTATATGATTGTTATGATATTATAATTACTGAATGAATATATGATCTGACCACTTGTATTATGAAAGTTCTTTTTAAATACTAGCTTATCCTTTTTTTTTATGTGTGGTTTTATCTTTTATAATGATCATGTTTTATTTTCTATGTATAATTTTATCTTTTATAATAATTATTTATAAGTGTGAGTAGAAGATGAAATAGGTGTTGCTATGTCATTGCTGGAGACTGAATAGACTTTTAATTAGTCTATTAGGTATACTTAGAGTATACTTGTACATAAGTAATACTTTTTGAATAATAGTTAGTTTTTAGAGACCTTACCCATATTATATGTCGATATAATAATTATCTCAGATAACTTAAAGAATATTTAAGTATGTTTTCTTTAACCTATATCAAACTTATAATGTTTTTATTTAGTAGACTATATTATTAAATGGAATGTTATAACAAAATTTAAATTTGTATTTCCCCACACAAAATATTAATGATATATATATATATATATATATATATATATATATATATATATATATATATATATATATATATATATATATNTATATATCAACTTTTTTTTGTTAATTTAGTTTATTTTATAAAATTTATTAAATAACTCGGAGATAATTCACCCCACATATAGATTTGAAATGTAACAAGTTTCTTTCCATCCACTTGTCATATAAATTAAAAAAAGAAAAAAAATGAATAAATAAATTAATGATATTTTAATTTAAATTTAAATATGTCACAAAATATTTATTGTAAGGATAATAGTTATACAAAACTTATGGATTAATAGTTTAGTATTTTCTTCCGCAAGTAAATAGAGAATGATATGACAAAAAAGATAATATAAATTAAGATTGAATACATACGGGCACTCACAATGAGTTACAGTTTTGAAAAAAAAAAAAGGATTTTATAAGAGATATGAAAAAAAATGAATTGTGTTGAATTTTAAGTTATCCGCTAAATGTAAATAAAGAAAAAAAGATAAATGAAAATAAAGATGGATGATAAATATGGTGGTTAATGCATACACAAGAAAATAACTCTAAACGAAAACAAATATTTCAGCTGGATTTTTATTTTATCCCTTTATTATTGTAAATAATTGGTTTAATTAAGTATTGAAAAGACGGAATTTGATAATTTATTTTATAGTAAGTAATCAAATAAACGCAAAATAAATTTGCTTCCCAAATAAATAAAAACAAATAAATATAATGCTTTTATTTAATTTATGTTATTTAAAATTATAAAATATAATATAAATGTTTAATTTAAAAATTCATGTTTTGAAGATTTAAAATAGTTTCCTTTTATTATTTTAAAATCAACGTATTAGCGATTTTAATATATTATCTGTTTAAAGCTATCACAAAAAAAAAATATTTCTTTTATTATCCAACATACATTTATGACAAATTTTTAATCATCAGTGTATCTTTAAAAAAATACTTACAATAATATATTTACAATAATATATATTTACCAACGACTAATATATTATACAATAATCTGAATCTATATATATATATATATATATATATATATATATATATATATATAATTTTAGTTGAAAAAAATATGTGATTGAATAAAAATTAGATTTGATTAAGATATTTTGATAAGATAAGATATATTTGGACATTTGTCACAATTCTTAAGTTATAAATACCATCTAAGTCTCTTCATTGTTGCATACATTTTTCATTCCTTTGATTTGAAAGTTTTGTTTGAAGTAAATAATATGGTTACATCATCACTTTGTGCTAATGATTGTGGTTTCTATGGTTCTCCTGCAACAAATAACCTTTGTTCAAAGTGCTATAAAGATTATCTCGCAAATTCAAAGGGTTGTGAAACAAGCAACAAGAGTTTTTGTTTGGAGAAGTTATCATCATCATCATGTACTTCTCAAAGGGAAGGTTCTATCATTAATGACATGATTTCTCTTTCTATCACANATTCTAAGACAAATGAAAAGAATGAGAGAAAGAGATGCAAGAGTTGTAATAAGAAGATTGGGTTATTAGGGTTTCAATGT